>NW_008751856.1:417604-434624 GCF_000715545.1 Opisthorchis viverrini | reverse complement strand
TGAGTGTCGTTAGGCTTCTTGATTTCTTAAAATGTAGGGCCGTGTGTGTTGCTCAAGCCTGGTTGAATCCAGGGTGAGGTACTGGAAGTTGTGGAGCGGTTTACGTATCTTGGAAGTTGTATTAGTTCTGACTGTAGTGTGGCAGATTAGGTGAATGCACGAATCTGCAAGGCCCGGGCCGCGTTTGCTAACTTGAGACATCTATGGCGTCAGAATGGTTTATCCCTGAATCTGAAGGGACGAGTGTATCAAGCTACAGTACGGGCTGTTTTGTCGTTTGACTGTGAGACTTGGCCTATTCGAGCAGCGGAACTGAGACGTCTTCAGAGACAATCGTTGTCTCAGAACCATAGCCTGTGTGGGTTGGTGTCAGCAAACCCGTAACGAGGCAGTTGGATGGCGCGCTCTCAGTTGTGCAACGGGTACTTCCATTGAAGAATGTGTCCAGCACCAGAATCTGCGTTGGTTGGTACATGTGTTGCGTATGCCGAACCATCGTTTGCCGAGGAGAGTGCTGTTTTCCATGCCCAACTCGGAGTGGCGTAAACAGAGAGGTGGCCAACCCTTGACTTGACAGAGGAGTATGAAGGAGATCACGGGTAGCATGGGTGCTGTCGGTGCTACTCGCCTTCCAGGATGGGGACCGCGTGATCCTCACTACAAGACACTACAAGATATGCCTGCCAACCGATGTCAGTGGCGTTCTTGTTGTCAGTTTCTGTCCAGATCGCCTGAGTGAGTGTCTGGAGGTATAGACACCTTGGAATGATTGTGTTAAGTTAGAACTAAGTCCCTCCCTCATCCACCTTTATTCTTTTCTTCACGATAAGGCTTTCAAGTTAGTCATGGTTGTACGGCAGTGAAGCATCGGTGTTGAACACTGATGTGATGCTGTCTATGATGTTCATGGTGACATGCGCCACAAGCGGTAACTGAAAATCGGGTCCCCAGTACCATCAGCTGCGGGGATTGGGCCATGTGCTACACATGTGGAAACATGATCTGACGAAACTATAGTCGTTACCCGTGCCTCCTACAGAATAGTACAAACTGCGTGGTGGAAAACGTGTGACTGGGAGGAAGGATATGAGAAAGAGACCGCGAAGTTGACAGTCCCTTTTCCAGGATGCGCTAACCTGCAGACTGCGAGGAATAAAAGCGAGTCGATTTCAGTGGCGTTTGTCCTGTCAGTTGCTTTCCAAAATTCTGACGGTGTACTAACCTCGAAATGCGTCCGACAGGCGAGCACCAGGTTCCCCTTTCCTCCCTCGGTGATTGTATGGTAGTAGAGCGCCAGATGATAAGGGAAATCCGTGACTTGCTTTAACCAAATAAAGATGATTCGTGTATATCTTTGTAATCTACTACTCATAAGGTTGCTGAAAATCCGTCGACAGCCCACGATTGGTTTCGCCCTTTTTGTGGCTCATCAGGTAGGCGCAGTCTCCGGGTTTCCGTCAACCTTATTTTCTACTTGAAACCAAATTGCACGAAATTAGCGAATATACACTCCTTTGCAAACTAATTTGGTTCTTCGAGAGACTCAACTGTAACCCAGCTGAATCTCTCGTTTGTGACTGCGCCTACCTGATGAGCCCCAAGAAGGGCGAAACCGGTCGTGTGCTGTCGATGGATTTTCAGCAACCTAATAAGTAGTACATTGCAAATATACATGTATCCCGATATTTCAAATATCGTAGCGACTGAAACATGAGGTGGCCTGGTGTAGCACATTCAGTTGCCTGAGAACATCACAAACGAGAGATTCAGCTTTGTTCCAGGTGAGTCTCTCGAAAAACCAAATTAGTTTGCAAATGAGTGTATATTCGCCAAGGATGATTCGTTTTGACAGTAGCCTGTATAGCTGTTGTAGGTGTCGCCGTCCGCCCAATTCGGCGTTCAATTCTGATATTGTTGGCTAATTTTGTGTCCAACCTGTGGAAGAGTTTCTTAATAGAGTCGCCATCAACGTCATTGACAGCGACGCCAGATGTGATCATTGGTGCTTCACCGCCGTACAAACCTTATAGTGGAAGGAAGGGAGAAATGGGACGGGATTGGCCTACCAGAAGGTACCTACACAACTCTAACACGTAGTCCGACCATCTTGACAGAAGCTGACAGCATGATCACCACTGACTTCTGTTAGCCACATCATTCACTGTCCCTACTCAGGGACGGAGGGTCACGTGGACCCCAGCCAACAGCACTGACAGCGTTCTCCATCCCCTTCCACCGAGTAAAATTCCTTCCATATCTCGGATTCCGGGTAACCCTGAATTAGGTCCGTTCATCACGGTAGGTACGGCTCACTCATCCTAGCTTGTAGTGGTTGGTGAATTCTTTGATTGTAGAACCATGTGCTTCATTGAAGACCCGCGTTCTGATCAACTCATTGCTGTTTCCATCTCACTGCTAACAGAATGGGCTAAATTCGTTCCAAAATCCGTTCACTAACAGCACACAACTTTTTCACCAACTCTTTCAGCTTATCGGCCTCATTATTCTTGCCCAAGGCATATGGGTCGTGGTGGATAGCCGTTCCTTCTTCGAAACCCTGGCATTCTTCAGCAAGATGGACTCCAGTGTCCTGGAACTCTATGCCGACACAGAGTTTGTCCTGGCAGCCGGAGGCGTTCTGATAGGTATTGGCACAATCATGTTCCTGTTGAATATCATTGGATGTTGGGGAGTGGTCAGCGAGCACAGAGGCCTTCTAATCACAGTAAGCCTTTCGTTAGTTATCTATGAATATTGATAACGCTGTTCGTACATACGCCCCTTGCATTTCACTTTAGAATTCTATTCCTCTCTGACGATTCTCTGAGGGTTTCTGTTTAGTAGGTCCGTCTGAACATGAGCCGCCTTTTAGTGTCGTATGGGGAAGACCACTCCTTGGAACTTGTCCGTTCTGAATGCATCCGAACACCCAGCTTTCCTCGCATTTCGCTGAGCTCGAGATGGCTTGGTGTTTTCGGCGCGAAGGTCTATATTTTGAACGCAGCCTCGGCATCTTGGCTGCTCCTGTCCAAACTTGGACAACTTGGCAGTATCTTAGCCTCAGTGGTTCCTCCGGGTGACGGGACATCTAGACAGTGAAAGCGTGTTAGAACTGAACCCTCCTTCGGTTACTCAACTTGTTTCAAGTGGAAGGCATCTCAATCCGAGCAAGGATAGGTCTGATGGGGAGCCATCGGCCGAAGAACCTAGCCAACAAAGTCGCGGAGCAAAGCAGAGCGTTCCCAAGTCGTTGACTAACAATGCAACTCATAGCCCTCTGGGTCAAAGAAGGTTTCCCGGATTCACCAAGTCCCACCGCCTAAAACTCGCATATCAGCGAATGAGTCGGGCAATTTCACGTTCAGTTACCAGATGAACGGAGTTCCACACGTCACCCATACTGTCCTGTGTGTCCCGTGATAGTCAATTGAAGAAGCCCGCCGACTAGAAGTCCAGGACTACCCCGGATGGAGTCAACAATTTCAGCTATCCGCACACCCGTTTGCAGATCATAAATACATAATTAATGTAAAAAGAGGAGTCATTGCCTTTTTCAAGCTATTCTAGCCGGCCTGACTTGGTGTATGGAGGCCAGCCATCCCTAATAACCGAACGGATGTGTCACATGCAGGACACGGACCAATCGAAGGCAAGCGCTGATTGGTCAGAATGCCAGTCAATCCGGATCGACGTTTCTCGCACCCCAGTATTGGCCGAATGCCCGTTGCGCATCCAGAACGCGTCAGAATTTCCAGAAAGTTATTGCCGCCTACGCTATATATATATGTATATATATATATATGAAGCGCTGTACAATTGTTCCTGACTTGGTCTGGGGCGTTCGTATACCTTGTGCACCTTTGGTCGTTGTTTTGACGTGAATGCTAGCTTGGGAGGCTCAGACCGATAACTAAGCTGAGAAAAAGATTGTTACCACACTTGGTGCTTGCGGACACCTTCCGGAAAACGGTCTGACCGGCGGTACTTCTACTCTCTGCTCCCAACCAGTCTATTCGAACCAAGCCTTCTCGGGGACAATGGGTGCGGTTCCCCATCACGGTTTGGATAACCCTTAGCTGGAGTATTCCGCCTACTGGCCTCGCACCATCAAAATCACCGTTTGAGAATGACATTCACGCGGCAACGAGGTGACATATTCATGCCTGGAGCAAAGCTCATTCTCAGGTGACCAGTGTGAATGTATCATGGATGGGAGTCTGCTAGGAGCCGGTTGAGTTCGGCACAAACGTTGTATTGATCGAAGCGGTAAAGGGTTCGTTTTGGAACAGAACATTCTTACTAGTGATGAATGTATTTTTTCAATGAATCGTATGCAGTCTCATACATAAATAGCAGATGGTCCGCATATGTAATATATCAGTAATTATACAAGCGAGATGGTCCAAGTGGTTAGAGCGCGAATTTGCTGATCGGAAGGTCCGTGGTTGGAACCCGACCTCTGCCTCTTGACTTCCCTTGTCTATGCTTGGCTAACCTGGCAGTATCTCAACCGTCGTGCAACCTTCGGGTGGCATGGCAGCTAGGCACCGAAAAGGTGCTACAGCTGGACAATTTTTTATAAGCATACATTTGTACAAATATGCAAACGTCTTACTGACCGTATGCGTTCAAAGCGTGTAATTCGTCCAACGGACCGGTCCCTATTCGGTCTTTGGTTAAACGAAACCGTAGCGAATCAGGTACCTGTTGGAATGACACGGAAATTAGACACCAATATTTCCACATTCATATATACCAACCTAGTAACACTCATTGGATCTTGGATGGCGCCAGACAAACTGCATAATGCTTGTTTGTCCAGCTCGATTTCAAACGGTTCACCGAGGGCTTATTTATCGGATTGTCTGCGATCTGGTAATCGATGGTGAATCAATGTTCAGTGTTCCTTTGTTCCTTCCATGTTGGGCTAATAAAGGGAACCAGTGACCTTGCCTGCATCTGATGTCGTCCGTATCGACACCCCTGCTGTAGGCCTCTTCACAACGACTTGCCGTCTGTGGAGATCATTTTTGGTCGGTCCAGCCAACATTGAATAAGTTCGACTAAAGCATGCACATCTACAGACGTATCCCAACTCAGTGCTCGCTTGATGGAGGCATAAAACGAGCGCAAAAGTCTCTTTTCCAAGCCGGGATTTCACACAACGTACACAGGGCTCCCAGAGCCCACAGTCTTAAAGGGAACACTTTCATGTTGGTCCCCGTCAGCGGTCCTTGTGTTAGGGTGTTCAAGCCAGACTGCGATACTTAAGTGGATCTTAAGTGAATTAGTTGAACCACTAAGTCAGCTAGTGGAGCTCTAGGCTAACAACTTTTGAGTTCTATTCACAATCAGGCCCCAGTTACCAAGCCCAGTCCAAACTGGTTTCTTCAACAGCCCAAGAATTTCCGCAGCAGTTGCCGGTCATGCTTCAGGCTCCTGTGGAATTAGGTCGCTCATCGATCGCCACTTTGAGGATATTTACTGGTTCGTCATCCGACTTGTCAGACCATTGAAGCACGCATTTCAAAAATGGCAGTTTCTACTTGTCCACATGAGACTATCTGCGCACACCGAGCAAGGGCCGGTGGAGTGCTGGTGTAACGGAGATACTACTGATGGGGGAGCCACGCGAGTAGTATGTTTTTTCGTAAATCCGCTCCGGACTTCTGAGTGCCTGCACTTGCGACGGTTCGGATGCCAATCCATGTGGGTGAACCAGTATTCAACGGTGATACTACTGGTGGATAGGTATGGGAGTAGTAGGTTTTCTTCCTGCAAATTCGCTCTGCGTGTCTTGAAAAGGGAGATCTGTTGCGGAATTTATGGAGTCACTTTGTAGCACTTGCTTGGATTTGAGCAACAGTCAATGCATATCCAGAAAAGTTCAGGAAGAGGCGTTCAAAGAGAAAATGGATATTCAGTTTTTGTAACCAAGATGTATATGAGAGTTTTGCTCCCCTGTCCGATAGTCTGTCACTGTTCAGTCGGCATTTTCTAACAAATAACTCCGCAGCACAGGCCTTTCACTGGTAGCGCGGTCATGACCGAGGTGCAAGCACGAAGTGACACACTCTGTTACAGAGCTTCATTACTGGGGAATGACGAGACAAGTACCTCTGTTTTTTGTGTGACAACCAGATTGGGGCGAGACGGTCCAAGTGGTTGGAGCGCGAATTCACTGACCGGAAGGTCCGTGGTTCGAACCCGACCTCTGCCTCTCAACTTCCTCTGTCTAGGTTTGGGCTTCCTAGCAGTATCCCAGCCCTCGTACAACCCTCGGATGGCATGGCAGCTACGCACCCAAAATGGTGCTACAGCTGAACGGGGTTTGACAACCAGATTTATCATCATCGGCTCCGTGTTGACAATGTCCGCACCACTTGTGACGAAACGTTTTGGGCGAATCGCCAACCTTGGCGAACAAACCGACAGCCACCGGATCAACTACAAGTTAACAAATCCCAGCTACCAGTATTTTCGTATCCACGAATGTGGTAAACTACCTTTCAATAGAGAACGTCGACCAGAATAACATGATGTTAGATCTTCCTTGTGTGTGTCTCCGTCCAGCTTGTCGCGGGACCCCCCTACATGGAACATTCACAGACGTTCACCTGGGAGGGTGTATCTACGTTCGCCACTTTTTCATCTAACTGGCATGATAAAGCGCAGTGACGTAAGCGACCTACGAAAAAAATGTACTCGGTGACTTTTTCCCTTGATCTACTGGAGAGGTCTCTTAGGATGTACTTTCATAGTGTCAAGTAGATCCATCGAGGTTCACACTTTCCGTGGAGCTGGTGAAAGAAAGAAGGCCCTCGCTGTTATTTATTAGAAAATACCAATTGACCAGTTGCAGACTGTCAGTGTTGTGGAATTTAGGTAGCTCGGGTACGCTGCTTGGTTGTTGGTCTGTTCGCCGAGCTTGGTAGTTGGATTGCAAACGTTTCACCAATCGAGGTGACATCTTCAATGCACAGACGATGTCACCTCGATTGGTGATGAAACGTTTGCAATCCAACTGCCAAGCTCGGCGAACAGACAAACAACCAAGCAGTTACAGACTATTGGACAGGGAAGCAAAACTCTCATATGCATCTTGTTTACAAAACTGAATATTCATCTTCTCCTTGAACGCATGTTCCTGAACTTTCCTGGATATTCATTGACTGTTACTCAATCGCAAGCAAATGCTACAGAGCGACTCCACGAATTCCATAATAGATCTTACTTTTCAAGAGACGCCAAATGGATTTACGAGAAAACATGCTATTCGCATGCCCCCCATCAGTAGTACCACTCTTACACTGGTAGTCGTTTTACATACGACTCACCACTCCCCTTCGCCATTTCAGATTCTTCACGTCGGACAGTCCCGTCATAAATGAAATGTGCAATTATGTATGACTACTTCCCTTGGCCTTAAACTTGATTTTCACGTTTGAAGAAAAGTGCTCACTGGTTCTAAGGAGGGGGTCACGTGACATGGCATCTTTCAACTAGATGTACCACACCAAGGCCACCTCACGTTTCAGTCACAGCGAAATTCAAGGTAACACGGGATACTTCGCCGAAAACACCACATAAGGTGAATGGGAACTTTAGTCTGTTAGGTTCCACCAGATTTGAAACTACCTCAGGTGGGCTGATGGGGCCCCTTTTGGGAAGGAATAAAATCGGTGGACGTGTGACTTAACTAAACTTCTCCATACGTCTTTGAAGCCACTTTCATTCGGGAGGAACAAAACCTCCTCTATAATTCGAAGATCCCTCTAGCATCGCTGCCAATCCTCATGTGGTGTGATTTATGGACAATACCGGGTTCTCTCACCTGGGGTTGTATTAAATGTACTTCACACTTTCTGACTCAGGGTGAACACATTGGACCAGTTCGCCCATTTTGCCGCACAAAAATTGAGCACTCATAGGATGACAAGGTTCAAATCCTACGTGAAATCCAGGTATCCAACTCCACGACTACCTCTGACGCAGGGGTTTTCAGATTTTGAGGCTCGGCACCGATACCTGGCGGGGGGGGGGGTGCCACTAATCAGTATGCAAACGTTGTGGCCCGGGGCAACAGAGATCTACAAATTATTCCTAGATGAAAGTCTTCATTACTCCTGTGGTACTCTGTCTGTCTTTTACAGTAATGTCGGCTGATTCGATGCCAAAACGGAATTTTTCGTTCATCTATAATGAGTCCCTTCGACACTAGCCTGTGACATTCCAATAACCACGAGAAGTGCGGTAGACTAGGGGTTCATCATCATTATCATCATCATCGTCATCATCATCACCATCATCATCAATCGTGAAGCTGTTGTCTCGCTGCTGTACTGAGCTTCATGGTTGTTTGCGGAATCCGATCCTGTCGAGGAATACGCGCTTAGACAGATTAAGGTCCACAGTCAAGTTTCTTAACTGAAAAGCCTGACTGCAAGACAGCATCTGGGCCGCTAGCCTAATTACAAATTTCTTAAGGAACCATAATTTAACGCACAACCTGTGGGACCAGGTGTTTTGACCCGTAGTGGCCATCAAAATCTGTCCCACTGATTTATTTTCAGGAACTCTACAACGTCCATATACAAGGTGTCTCATAATAAACGCAAAAACAATACCCAAGTATAAACTTTAGTACCAATTTAAACATTTATTATTTTTTACTTGGACATACGTGCATTATGAAGGTTTGTTGTGAATTGACTTGCATTACAAAGGATGTTGAAATGACGCACCCCTTTCTTCTATAACAAGTTAGAGGCGGTATGAGATGTGAGACACATGTTTATCTTCTTCACGCATTACTCGTGCACACTCCTATTCTTGCTCATAACTCCATCAAGGTGGCGTCTCATAATACGATGCACGCTGGCGCGGGTAACGCCAGTCAACTGAGACACCTGAGTTATTGACGAAGATGTCATGGTGCTCTGGGACTGAAGTTGCTCGAGGGCATTCTGTACAATGGGTGCTCTTTCATCACTCAGAGAATTTATCCCTTTGCCAGGAACATCCAATACAGATCCAGTGGACTCAAATTTCGCAATCAAGCGTGTAATGGTCGACACGGTGAAAAGATCTTTGATGAGACCATGTTTGGCTTTGTAACCACGGAGTGCAGCGGTGGCGCTTTCACCAAGGGTATAATAGAGTTTCAAAATTCTAATGCGCGTACTGACATTCACCGTAGACAAAAAATGCCAGTACTTGCAAACAAAACATCCTTTATGTGGCTACTAATAATGGAAGATTTTGTCATCCTTTCTTTGATTGGCTACGTTTACTTACCGAATTAAATTTTGCGTTCATTATGGGACACCCTATGTTGAACGTGTTTTGTGAGTTCCCTATTCTCTTCCTTTCAGTACTCGACGTTCATGTCGTTCATCTTCGCCATCACAATCCTTGGCATCATTTTGCTGTTCGCTTTGAGCGGTGTGGTAAGTGTGTTTTTTTTGCTTCCAAGTTTCACTCGCACATGTGATTCCGCCCAGCCTGACCTTTGACCCGGCTAGTGCACCGATCGATTTGATCCAGTATGATGGTGTGTGACGGACGAGCACAATACTTGGTATGGTAGATTGACACAAAGATGCATGTATCTGCTAGCCGATAAGTAGTTCGACGCTGGCTGTCTGCGCTTCATCATCATCATCATCATCATCATCATCATCAGAGTTGCTGTTATCAGTAGACTGATTTGGACCGGGGGTGGGCGGGGTGATTCGTCATTATTTGAAAATCCGTTCAATACGAGCAGTTTGTGGATTATGCCGCTGGGACACCCACCGTGTACTTCCGGAAGCTCCAATTTCCTCCACGACTTTCACAAACCCATCTGACTGGCAAGTTGTAGTCACACAGTGATGCGACAACGTGGATGGTATGGAAACCGATGCGTGTTTAGTTGTAAACTTCACTCTTCTGACGCTCAAATTGCACGATGAATCCAATAGGCGAAGCGGTTGGTCTGCTGGCCCCCTCTCCTTTTCGTTGGTTTCAAATACACTTACCGATGTTACTCAACTTGTACGCAATTAAATTGCACGCAGTGTTAAGGAGTGAGAACACAGTCAGGGTGTGACAAGTGCTCGTTTCCATGGTTCGAGTCTCGAATTCGCTCGAACAGGATGGCGAGATGGACCAGTTGGTTAGAGCGCGACTTGTACGCAAATTGCACGCAGTGTTAAGGAGTGAGAACACAGTCAGGGTGTGACAAGTGCTCGTTTCCATGGTTCGAGTCTCGAATTCGCTCGCTCGGGATGGCGAGATGGACCAGTTGGTTAGAGCGCGACGTTACTGACCGGAAGGTCCGTGGTTCGAACTCGACTTTTGCCTCTCGGCTTCCCCTGTCTAGACTTGGGCAACCTGGCAGTATCCCAGCCCTCGTGCTTTCCTTGGGTGGCATGGCAGCTACGCCCCTTGAGTTGAGCGACACAACTTGACCCTTGTGAGGAATAGTTTCACCACGAGTACCAGCTTTATATGCATTCTGGTTTTGTAGGGTCGGACTATTGAACTTTGCGTTTGATCAAGACTGGAATGACTCTACAGCAGTGTATCTGAGGGGAAGCCACCTGAGAATAGGGTAATCTTACCTTTCGTGGAAAGCGGAATATCCTCGGCTCGGAGGTCCACAAGCCGTGCACCAGAGTGGCAAGCCACAAATCAACCACAGAGTTTGTACTGTCACTGGAGCACGATACCTCCAAATCTTTCCATTCCCCACCAAGACTAACCGCTACTGCCTCAAGATGAATTGTATGACTTCTGTCTAAGCTACCTCTGCTTTTTTTGCTGTTCGAATCTCGTGTTCGAAATCAAACCTACCGAAATATCTGGTCACTCCCAACACCACGCCAGAATGGTGGTAGCTCGGGTAGTGCACATGGTCGTTAGTTTGTTCGCCGAGCTGGGAAGTTTGACTGAAAACTTTTCATCGCAAATCGAAGTGACATCAGTGTTTTGAAGCGATGGGTCCCTCGACGAACACATAAATCTATATGGCTCTCCGGGCCCTTAGTGTCAGACGAGGGGTGCAGCGAAGATCTGAAAGGTCACTTCTGGACCACGTGACATATACCCTTTCAATCATGGTCGTAGATATGGAGACTTTAAGGGTTTCCGCATAATTTTCAAGGTTGAACAGATTTGTGGCTTCCTCATTGTGGATGAAATAACCCCCCGGGATCTTCAGCGTAATACAAACCTAAAAGCAGGTATCGAGAGGTCTTGGCGGTGGGTGGGCCTCACCGAAGAATTGATGTTTTGGCTAAACAGAATACGCACAGTTCAGACAACAGTGGTATACATGTGGAGGTTAAAAAGACTTTCGTGATCGATCGCAAAGGGTGTCTGGTCAGCGAAAGCCTCGTTAAATCAGAGTTCTGAACAGTTTTGATCCACAAAAGTGGGACGTTCATGTGTTTGTTCCAATCACACCAACCTGATATTCTTGTCTCTCATCTAGCTACACTTTTGTTGGCCGCGCAAAGCGATGGAGTTGTTGTCGTCACGTGACCCATGGGTGGCGAAAGTAGACTCTGAACAACTGTGAAAGTTGGTCGACAGATTTATCCTCACTGAGACTTTGAACATGAATGTCAATTCCGCATTTTTAGCGCATGACACCGGTGAATAGTTTTTTGTGTGTCAACAAGCCACTACAAGAGGGCGCGGAATGAAAGTGGACAAGATCAAGCTGAGTACTGTGGGTTCATCATGCCCTCATCGCTGCAGTCCGATTCTCCCTGCACATTATTGAAGACCCTGTACGACACTACAGAGAGCCCCTTCCGGTGGCGCGCATGCTACCAGTTCTCAGTTGGACTCCCCAGTCAGGTCTATCGGGTGTGGTGCGCTGCACTTATATCGACTGAAGTTGAGGCATCTTGACCTAAGATGATACTCAGACGCGTCTAATCTCATGCCCTTGAAAGTGCGGGCACAATCTCAGCAATTTTGTTGCTTGGCAACCTTTCGCTTTCGGCAAAAAGAAACCTTGGTTTTCTGAGAGTTTACTGAAGAAAATTCACTCTTTTCGCTCTGTATCTTGGCTTAATTCATCCCGGTTGCTTGATGGCTAGGAGCCTGCGTGCACAAGTGTAGAGTGCGTCCGTGGAGACTGGGATATACTGTGCACAATGACTTAAATAGCAGGCACAATTTATTAACCTTGACAAATTTGAAATTTAAATTTGAAACTGCACATCGCATGACGTTACAGTGTCCAAGTAAATTCTCAACTGCGAGCCGGTCTTTATACGCGGATGAAAACTGGTTCAAATCATGTAAGCTGCTCTTGCGTACATGCTACGTGCTTTGTGCCTCGCACGAGGACCACACACACCTCGTGAGTAAAACGGTTACGTAGGCTAACACTTGTAATAATGATAGCGCATGACAGTCGTTCAGAGTGTTGTACAGGGTAGATTTCTTCAGTAGCTTGGTTGCAATAACCCAACGTTTCACGTGCAATGCACACGTGATATTTCATTACCAAGCCTTTGGCAATCCTTCGTTGTCTTATTACAACTATCCCGCTGTTGTGAGGAGGGTCTGGCCTTCAACCACTATCATAACCCTGTAAATGAAGCATCAGTTTTGCCTAATCTCCTGATTTCGCTATAGAGTGACGCTCGTTCAGCGTTCGCGTACTAAAAGACACCCGAATATGTTGGCCTGGATGGGGTCTCAGATACTATTCTTTCGTTGCAGCTTCAAAGCTATTTCTTCCTCCTTTCATTGGTGTGTTTTTTTAGCCCCGAGCTACTTTCGACACATTGGTAAATTTACTGCGGGCTGGTTTCGGCTCCAATCAACTACTAACACTTGAAAGTAGTGCTAATCGAAATAATAATCGATAATGTGTGTGACGCCCGTCACCGGAAGAATACACGAGGGCTGAGATACTTCCAGGTTGCCCAAGTCTGGACAGAAACAGTCGAGATGTCCGGGGTTGGGTTCAAATCGCGGACCTCAATCACCAAAATTGCGCGACAACCGCTGAGCAAAAAACGGGACAAAATAACTCAGAGTCTTGGCCCACTCTTGTTAGCAAACGTAGACATGAGGCACGGTGAGGCTTGGGATGGTGGTTTTGTTTGAATATAGCACAACCGAAAAGGCCACAGTAACAGCGCTGAGAGACACCGCCTGTCGGTCAGCGAGCTGACGACGGTTCACAGGCACCCTTCGTCATTGGCTCTTCTCCACTCCGAAGCGGGTTTTCTCGCACCTGATACATGTTCTTAGACTCCCCATTTCAACACCTTCGTTTTCGTCATGATTACCATTTTACGTAGTTCAAACTCAACCCCGGACATCCTAACTACTGCAGCTTGGGCGGGCTGGCAATATCTTACTCCTCGAGCTTCTCTCAGGCAGTATGACAGCACCAACAATGTGTAAACACCCGTCTATTCAGTGTTGCTTAGTTTGCTGAGTCCGTCGGCGTCTCGTGATGTGTGTAGGTCACCTCTTTCCAGCGTTTGAACCCCTGTTTGACTATGGAAGCCACATTCACCCAACCGTGATTTCTCCAGACTAACCCACCTACTATGTGTAGGCCACCTCTCTCCAGCGTTTGAACGCCTGTTTGACTATGGAAACCACATTCACCCATCCGTGATTTCTCCAGACTAACCCACCCACTTGCATGGTTCAGTGAGCACTTGAAAGCAAGGAGTGTATTCGCATTTTGTGTGTGTGTGTGTGCACGTGACCTGACCTTCGTTACTCGTTCAAATTTCAGTGGCAAGCCGAGAGTGTATTCGCATTTTGTGTGTGCATGTGACCTGACCTCCGTTACTCGTTCAAATTTCAGTGGCAAGCCGCCGTGAATACGACCGTTTCACAACTGTTTTCGACAAATTATGTTGGTACACTCGGCGCCCACGAGGTTTCCGCCTACGACCCGTTCTCGCTTGCCATAGACGCAGTTATGATCACGGTGAGTTGATGGTTCCACCAGTCAGTGGAACAAATCGGTGTCCGACCACTCACAATTGCCAATTACTCACGCACAATGACAGTTTTGCTTTTTTGTTGACACTGCCTCATCTCCGATAGTTTTGGTTTCCTGTAAGCACGTGGTTTAAACGCTCTGTGCATACTCTGCGGGGGTGGGCGGTCACAGTGAGTAGTCAGATACAAGGCACCGACGTTATTTTTGCCGCCCAATGATCAAGGATGTGGTAGAGAAGACAGACAACCTTCTAGAATGGTTATACTGGGCTCTCGGTCCGGAGAAAACATGGTCGATGTCATTTCCAGACGTCCTTGATTAAATTTGGAAAAAGAGCAAAGGAACCTTCCCGAGAAATACACTCATTTGCAACTCGATTTGATTTTCACGAGAGACTCAAGTGAAACTCTCGTTTATGATATTCTACAACTGAATGTGGGTTCAAGTAGAACATGAGGTTGATGGAAACTCGGGGACTGCGCCTACCTGATGAGGCCCAAGAAGGGCGAAACTGGTCGTCGGCTGACGAAGAGTTTTCAGCAACCTTGTGAGTAGTTTACTTCATGAAAAGCAAACGAACCTCTTAGGGGAGCGGCTGCTAGGAATCAAAAATACTTCACTGGTATAAACCACTGGCCGAATCCCAGTGGTCGGGAGTTAGGACCACCGGTATTTCTTGCAGATTCTTCACCTTCGGAGAGTGCACTTTCCATTGTAACTGAATTAAATGTTAGGGGCCGTAGTGAACTTCAACAAGTTTACTCATCATCTAAAGGTTATCCCTCCTGGATGCCGTCTAGAGTACCTCTGTGGCGTTAGTACTCGGATAAGCTTCACTGAGTCCCACGATGCTCCGGGAATGGCCAACACAGTACTAGTTCTGCACACCAGCCACTATCCTCGCCTAATTCTGCACTTGGTTGCACCACGTTTCAGTTCAAATGTTGCGGAATCAACGGTCCAGATGACTTCTCTTCTTCGGCTACTGCAAAGGCTTGGTTTGCTAATGGACGAAAATTCAAAGAACTCATCGATGACGCCGTTGCCCTGCCCGCTGCTTGCTGCCGCTACACAAACACCTCGTTCTTTGCCAATCGTAAGTCACTCCCAACATTTTCTATGTCATACTACTTGAGTTCCCCGCCATTCTCTCAGGGTCTTTTTGGCTCTGTAACAGAAGAAACCATTGTGCTGATTACTAACCGATCGATTTATTGATTGGTTGATATCTATTTGACACACAAGAAAGCCCTCGCCGAAAGTTTACTATGCCTGGAGAGAGAGAGTGCCAAACAAATCAATTCTAGGAGCGCAGTGTGTGACTTCGAAAATGGACACATGTTGACCGGAAGTACTACTCATGTCCTGTCCAATGCGTCGGAGTTACGTTCTTCTATCGTCTACATGTGGACAGGGAAACCACTTCTGGGCACATGCATTCAAGAAGGAACCAGTATTGGTGGTCAACTTCTTCATCACCATCATCATCGTCGTCATCGTCATCATCGTCACCATCATCATCATCGGAGACCGGAACATCTTTGTTGACAGTGACGCTCTAGTCCCGTTAGACCGCAACGTTAAGTTACTTACGCTTAAAGCCTTAAATTGAGCTGCAAGACTTTAAATAAGCTTTAGGTGAGCTCAAGATTCGTAAACTTATTGATTGGAAGGTCCGACCCGACCTTTGCATCTCGACTTTTCCCGTCAAGGCCTGGGCAAACTGGCATTATACGGGTCCATGTACTTCCTTTGAGGAGCCTGAACGCTGGATGCTACAGCTGGAACAAAGATAGAAGGGGGACAGAAGAGTGTGGGCGAGAGAAGGACCTGGTACTCGCCTACCACAAGCGTTCCTAGGTTCCTACAACTCCAAAAGCTCAATCTGTCAGTGTTGAAAGAACGGCACTGACAATTTACTCCGATGTCTTGAGCAAAAATCAAGTGGAGATCACAAGGACCCCATCCTAGAAGGCAGATTGCTCCATAACCACCCAACCAGACCTTTCATTATCTCTTTTACACCATTCCAACACCACCTTGCAGTTTGCTCCATTCTCAAGGTAGCGTAGAGAACAACACTCGTCTCAGTGTGTGGACAATGTTCTCGCACGCGTAGCACATGGCCACCGCGATTGGTGCTTCTTGATTTTTCCTGTTGCATAGAACAATACAGTCCTAATGCTTCTTGATTTTTCCTGTTGCATAGTACAATACAGCCCTTACTGTAGCCTGGTACACATGTACCTGATGAGTTTGTGCGAATCATACTCGTTCTTTATCACCATAAGTGTTAGAGCATGCTTAGTGAGGGAAATCTGAAGTCACAGACTGGCTTGGTGAGTGTTCATCTTCAAGATTGGTCGCTGATCTGTTCACCGTGTTTGACATTTGACTGGAACACGTTTTTTCGTTCCCACACAAGGCGCAGAATCGGCAGGCGATCAGGTGCAAAGTGGTCGCTTCGGACCCGTTAGATATCATTGGTTCAAATCTCAGTCAGCCAATTACAACAACTTTGTGGATTCATGGTTTAGAAAGAAAACGGTATTTTAAATCAGTACTTTCAAGTACGAAATAGCAATTGGTTCGTTCGGCTTCTTGGGGAAGTAAAACACTGGGGTTTCGGCCTAAACTGAGTTATTTGCTAATGTTAGCAGCGATCGATAGGCGCATAATTATTGATTGTAACGTACATGTATGTGATTGACCGAATTCGAGGAGCATTATTTTAAGCGTGTCATGATCATGTGACTCGTGACAGTTCGCCAGTGGAGCTCACTAACTTCTGGATTCCATCAATCTGTGCGAACAAACTGTCATTGAGGTTGAGCACCATCATTTGAAGAGGCATACCAGACAGTTCGGTGCATCACGCAGCACTGGGTGCGTTCGAAATCATGCAAACGATTCAAACGAGGTCAAATGTTTGCCGGGGCTCCAAAACTGCATCAGATAAGTGCACTTGAGCGATTGAGAAGGAATGTGCACGAGGCGCTGTCGTGTCTTGAGGGAGATTTCAGTAATACCTCGGGGGGGGGGGAG
>NW_008751856.1:412385-417233 GCF_000715545.1 Opisthorchis viverrini | reverse complement strand
ATCCATCGACAGCCCACGACCGGTTTCGCCCTTCTTGGGGCTCATCACGTGGGTACAGTCCCCGAGTTTCCGTCAACTTTATGTTCTGCTTGAAACTAAATCGCACGAACGTAGTGAAATACACTCATTGGCAAACAAATTTGATTTGGTGGGAGACTCACCTGGAACCCAGCTGAATCTCTCGTTTATGATGTCTTCAAGCGTGCTGTTAATGGCATCGTCTGACTTGACTGATCGATCTACCGTGATTTAGGCTTGTCAAGGTTATAATGACCTTCAGTAGAGGGATCATTACATCCGGAGGGGTTTGTGCTACCCCTTGTCCGACCTTACATGACCGATTTTTTCACAATTTCCTGCCTGGTGCACCGAATTCGTGTGGAGCTTCCATGTCTGCTATGCGGGGTGTTTTTATCGATTTTCGAAACGTCCTCATCAGAATCAGCGGTTAATGAGTTTTTCACATGATATCGACCGACTGCATACAGTCACCCAACATCCTAACAAAACAAAGGAGAGAAAGTAGTTGGCTGCCCGCTTCGTTCAGTTGTAACGCCTTTCATGTCACTTGAAGAGAGCACGAAGCTCAAGGCTGGCCAAGCCTAGACAGGAGCAGTCGAGATGCCGGGTTTGACTTCGTACCACAGACCTTCCGGTCACCAAGTTCTTGTCTTAACCAGGACCCTAATCGGAGCTTAGGTTTAATCAATCCCAGGCCGCAAATCTCAGTGTCTTATTTTTAAAACACGGGCTTTTTCAGTTTCGTAGAACCACCGGCCATAAAATGAGAAAACAAAGGAATCCTTAAGGTGTAGAATTTGATATATTTGCTACTAGATAGTTAGATTTATGGTCATTCCCAAGAGAGTTCACTCTCCGTGGAGGAATATTATCGATTCTACGCGGGGACTATTATCTTTGATGTTGGAAAATATGGTGAGAAATGGTCCCCCCAACTGGGAGCCTCTGTCTAGTGCCCTGCTTGAGTAACACTCAATTATGGTTTTCTTCCCAAAACTGCTCTGTCCTTTTTCAGAGAGATACAACGAATTTTTGAACTACATGGAAGATCAAAACTGTCCGGCAAAACCGCCCAAGGCCTTCTATAACGCATCCTGCGTAAGTATGATTCCTGTGGCGTTGGAAATGAACAAAGTGCCAATCATTGTTACCACGGTGATTGTACTTGCACTGGAGGTGAGTCAATGCTTTTTTCTTGTACCAGGTGTAACAGTGTTTTTGGGCCTCACGGGTTTTCAGCCCTTAACTCATTGTGGCCCAGAAACCAAGTCAGAATGGCCTCATTTGCTGTTACGCCTGTATTTTCAGACAGATTGTCTTAGCGGACCACGAAGGATCTGCAACCAAGTGTTGACTAAAACGGTCAGAACCGCTCAAACGGCCAGAAAAATAGTTGACCGGTGCTCAACCACGGGCTACTCAAAAAGCACTGCTTTCAAGTAGGCGCCGTTGTCCTTGTTGTTGACGCTCGTGAGGATGCTGACGATGCGATGTGGGCAGCCCCCCACAGTCACCACGGAACTTACGTGTCCATTATGGATCGAACCTCAGAGATCTATCGATCCAAGCAATTATTTCCAGCAAAAGATCGAAATAACGCGAAGTTTTAGTCAAGCTCTCATTCCGCGTTGCCTTGTTGCACAGGGCCTATTCGAGCAGCCGAACTGAGACATCTTCAGGTGTTCCGCAATCGTTGTCTCAGAACCATAGCTCATGTGGGTTGGTGTCCGCGAATCTGTAACGAGGCAGTTGGATGGCGCGCTCTCAGTTGTGCAACGGGTACTTCCATTGAAGAATGTGTCCAGCACCAGAAGCTGCGTTGGTTGGGACATGTGTTACGTATGCCTAACCATCGTTTGCCGAAGAGAGTACTGTTTTCCATGCCCAATCAAGAGTGGCGTAAACAGAGAGGTGGCCAACCCTTGACTTGGCAGAGGAGTATGAAGGAGATCACGAATAGCATGGGTGCTGTCGGTGCTACTCGCCTTCCAGGATGGGGACCGCGTGATCCTCCCTGTGCCTGGTTGTAGACACTACAAGATATGGCTACCAACCGATGTGAGTGGCGTTCTTGTAGTCAGTTTCTATCCAGATTGCCTGAGTGAATGTCTGAAGGTGTGGAGCACCTCGGAATGATTATGGTAAGCCAGCACCAAGTCCCTACCCCGTCCACCTTTTGCTCTTTTCTTTACAATAAGGCTTTTAAATAAATCCTGGTTGTACGGCAGTAAAGCATCGGTGTTGAACACTGATGTCATGCTGTCAATGATGATGATGATCATTCAAAGTTATAATTCAAAGCCTTCCTTTTTTTAAAAAAAATTTTTCTGTACTAGCGACGTTCACAGTCCGATTTGCTGATGTTCAAACTGTTGAAGCAGGGTTTTACGTATAGCTTTGAGCTTCCAGTTACTTTAGGAGCTGACTTATAGAAAATACCTTGTCGACAGCTTGGAAGTTCCCGTGACTGCATGAAATGTGCTCGTTGGCGTGAACGGCTTTGTAGCGTAACGAAGTCCATCCTGTCAGCATCAGAAACCGCTCCATTTCATACAACTCAGCACAACGGAACGGAGGTCCGGATAGATAGCCTACAGCTGGCGCACACGAGACTTTGACCCGATAATCTGTAATCTGATCGAAGTCCAGCGTTGTCTTGTTTTCCAACGACGTGCCACCTTGGTATTCCAGTGGATTTACCGATTAATTACGCTGCTTAGACGTGACAATTGCAGAATGATGCAGGTGAACCAACACCGAGTTGAGGACACGGAATCGACTCCGTGTTGCGGTTACTTATGGCACCGGCTGTCTTTTTAATAATAATAGTCGAATTGAATATTTTCACTGTAGTCTAGTAAGTATCATACGAAGTGGTATAAAGCTCACCATGGTTTCCGACCGAACTAGTCTGGTCGGCCTCAAACCAATGGCTGTCGGAAAGCTTCCCTTTGACTATTTTAGGTGAATGAACTCCGAGGAATTAAGCTCGAACCAGACAGCAGAAGCCATGGCTATTCAATTGCATCTGCGACAGAGTTGTTCAATCCAACAATTCGACCTTCCAAGAAGCTCGAATACCATGTGATGGGGCCACTTAAGTGTTCAGCCACGGTAGCCAGCTTTGTTCGATCTGCAGGTTGAAACGTTTTCATCTTTCTGGAGGTTAGAAGGAGCGAATTTACTGACCGGAAGGTCCGTGGGTCGAACTCGATCTCTGCCTCTCGAATTCCCCTCTGTCTAGGCTTGGGCAACCTGGCAGTATCCCAGCCCTCATGCAACCTTCGGGTGGCAGTTAGGCACCGAAAGGGTGCTAGAGCTGAACGATTCTTTTTCATGTTAAACGTATGTGATACTTTGCTTAGGCGATTCAACGTTGTCCGTGGCTTCCTGTCGCTGGCTGCACTATAAGTGGTGTTTATTGGACGATGAATCTGATTAGATCACGTGATAAGCACAACAACTTTGTGCGGATCGATGCCGCAATAGAGTTGGGCTAACAGTTCACAGTTCAGTCTTGTCACGTGGCTTGATTCCATTCACACAATCGATGAAATCATTTATCCGCTGTATGTCGGATCTGGTCTGGGTCTTAAGAATTCTCACAATAAATCAATGGGATAGTCAATTCCGATCGGACCGCATGAAAACGCTCGATTAAAACAAACCGACTGTTATCTCAGGAAATGTTGTCGACACTCTTGGTCTACGAAGCTGATGGAATTCTTGGAGGGTAACAATGAACACAAAAACACCGGCATCAGCAGTTCTGCCACTTGTGTGATCAGCTAAACGTAAAAGTCGTGGAGCACTTGAATTCACGGCTGATATTCGATGGGAACCTCACTACGGACCTCCACTCCTGTGCCACTCAAGCCTGGGATATGAATAGAGGCCGCTCATTCTTCTGCATTAGACGGTTGCGGTAAACGAAGGTAGACGAGAAAAAACTAGGTTTCACGCATCAACTGACATTGGCAGTTTGTACTGATGGTTACTACAGAACGGGCTGGCAACCCTCGCAGAAAGTGCACTTTAGTCCTTCTGACAGAGCTACGTTTATAAGGAATGCGTGATCGACATACGCTTGAGAATCGTAAAAGATACATCTACTCAGTGAAGCATACTCATTTACAAACAAATTCGGTTTTGCGGGATACTCACTTGGAACCCTTGAAGGCATCATGAACTGGATATTTCGCTGGGAGGTGAGTCTTCGAAAAAATAAACAAATTGGCTTGCAAACGAGTGTATTTCGCTAGTTTCGTGTAATATGGTTTCAAGTAGAACATAAGGTTGATGGAAACTCGAGGACTGCGCGCCTACCTGATGAGCCCCAAGAAGGGCGAAACCGGTCGTGGGCTGTTGAAGAGTTTTCAGCAACCTTGTAAGTAGCGCATTACGTCTGATGTATTGTGAGATCTCAGATATCGTACCAACTGGAACATGAGGCGGCCTATATGCAGCACATTCAGTTGCCTGAACACATCACAGACGAGAGATTCAGCTGGGTTCCAGGTGAGTCTCTCGAAAGGACCAAATCAGTTTCAGATGAGTGTATATTCGCTAATCTCGTGCAATTTGGTTTCAAGTAGAACATAAGTCGTACGACTTCGGCACTTAAGGTGTTCCAAGAAAAGCGAAACCGGTCGTGGGCTGTTGAAGAGTTTTCAGCAACCTGATGAGTAGTGCATTGCGTTTACATCCACTTATTCGTTCTCCTACCTCTTGAATGCACCAGTTAGACTGCACATGAACTGGTCTGCCGTGAAGCCCGCGTGTCTTCGGGAGACAAATGGTTGGCCATGTTCCAATGATGGCTTTAAT
>NW_008751856.1:370891-401344 GCF_000715545.1 Opisthorchis viverrini | reverse complement strand
GTTTCAAGTAGAACATAAGGTTGATGGAAACTCGAGGACTGCGCGCCTACCTGATGAGCCCCAAGAAGGGCGAAACCGGTCGTGGGCTGTTGAAGAGTTTTCAGCAACCTTGTAAGTAGCGCATTACGTCTGATGTATTGTGAGATCTCAGATATCGTACCAACTGGAACATGAGGCGGCCTATATGCAGCACATTCAGTTGCCTGAACACATCACAGACGAGAGATTCAGCTGGGTTCCAGGTGAGTCTCTCGAAAGAACCAAATCAGTTTCAGATGAGTGTATATTCGCTAATCTCGTGCAATTTGGTTTCAAGTAGAACATAAGTCGTACGACTTCGGCACTTAAGGTGTTCCAAGAAAAGCGAAACCGGTCGTGGGCTGTTGAAGAGTTTTCAGCAACCTGATGAGTAGTGCATTGCGTTTACATCCACTTATTCGTTCTCCTACCTCTTGAATGCACCAGTTAGACTGCACATGAACTGGTCTGCCGTGAAGCCCGCGTGTCTTCGGGAGACAAATGGTTGGCCATGTTCCAATGATGGCTTTAATCGGTCACTTGAAAGCCAAGAACCCTTTCTTTCCTTCCGTCAAATTAATGGTTGCACACGAAAAAAGACCGATCACCATGTGAACAAAGTTTAGAAACCTGATAGTGCACAATATTTCTGGGGTCCAGACACAAGATTTCAAGTGAGGTTGATAAAAACTCGGGAAAAATCCACTTAATGAGACCAAAACTAGGAATGAGCTATAAAAGGGTCTTCAGCAACTTTGAAAATAGTATCTTGTCACACGCAAAATTTCCTCCCATCCACAGTTTTCGGACTACCCATTTTGGTACATGACGCATTCGGATAATTAACATGGCGTCAGTGGACACGACCGTACCCAATAAAAGATGTATCAGCGTCTATGAAATGACAGCCGGGCACGTAAACAAGGTGTACTGCCTACAGTTTCGTTATGTCTGCACCGTTCGAGCCTACGTTATAAGTAGAATATGAGAATGGCGGTCAGCGATGTGAATTCTGTTAACAGGAATTGGGTGGGGTGAACGAATCCAGGACAATAGTGCAGCCCTTGATCTCAAACAAGGAAGGAGAGTAAAAATGAATTGGGGTTTTCACAAAGGAAATTACTCACAAGGTTGCTGAAAACTCTTCGACAGCCCACGACCGGTTTCGCCCTTCTTGGGGCTCATCAGGTAGGCGCGAAGTCCCCGAGTTTCCATCAACCGTATGTTCTACACTGTTTTCGAGAAATACACTCATTTGCAAATTGATTTGGTCGTGGGCTGTCAAAGAGCTCTCAGCAACCTTGTGAATAGTTTCCTGCGATATCTCGAACATCGTGCCAACTGCATCGTGCGGCGACCTGTGTGCAGCACATTCAGTCGTAGAATATCATAAACGAGGGGTTCAGTTGGGTCTCTCGTGAAGACCAAATTGATTTGCAAATGAGTGTATCTCTTGAATTGGGGGTTATTTTCGGAGAAAATCATAGGACCACGATGAGTCATTGTTGATCGAATACGTTCACTCCTTGACCTGGGCCGTTCTGTAGCTCAGGGCTGGCCACACGCAACATCTTGAGCAGTCCATACCCGTTCACATCTGTGGTGCTTAGCCTCGGCAGCCGTGATAGCCCCTTGCAAACCGCCCGCTGGAATTTGCCACTCATTCAACCAATACTACCAGTCATTTTTTTCGTAAGTCACACACCCACGGCCATTTTGCAGCAAAGCCCGGTCAACTCTTTTCGAACACGTTTTTCCCGCACGGATTCAACAATGCAAATGAAGTGGAAGGCGTCTCAATTTATCACCGAGATGAGAAAAAAAAGAGTTTTCACAACCGACCGATATCTCCGTTCCGTGTGGTATGCAAATTTGCCGCGCACACGTCATCACGTGTGGCACACGTTTGCCCCAAGTCTGCTCGGATCGATTACATTACCATAGTCACGCGGTTCGTGTTGATTGGTCCACGGTACGATGACAGTTGGTCAGTGTGAAAAAAAAAAGAATTTCGGGTCAATGTAGATGAATGAATTAAAATGCACAAGACATACCGGACACTCACTGTTTCGAACCCATCTCGCCACAGTGTCAAAACTTGAGGTCAGTCATTTCTGGCGACGTTTCCGTGGATTCGAACCCATCACCTTCAACTCTGATTATCCTTGTTTTCTGCTGTTGTTCACATTCAGTCGATAAGAAATGGGGAAAGCTTCTGCCAGGCTAATTCAAGTGACATTGTCTTACAGTCCCAGCATGGTTCTTGCTGAAGGTTTGTGACACCCACGGCAGAATCGTACGGTTCAAACAGGTTGGAAGCAATCACACCTAGACTGAACCATTCTACGACCACTGACCCTCACCTTTTGATTGAGGTGGGGGTGGAATCTCCCCAATATGTTGAACTGACTATTAGTCACGATTCTACACGTCCAAAATTTCAATTAGTAATAAAATCTTGTTTTGTAAAAGACCAGTTCTGGGTGGCACTGTCAAGTGTCAGTGTGGCAAGATTATATTCACTATAAAGTTATGTTAGTGAAATAATGTGTTGTCTGATGGAATTCTGGCCGTTTTGACCAAGCGACAGAAGAAATAGGGACTGACATACAATGGAAAAGCCCTCTACGGCTGGATCGCATCTGTTGGGGGCGCTCATTTGTGGTTGGGTCGTTGGCTATAGAGATCCTCTGCTGAGCAGTCCCATGTGAGATGGACAACTGTGCCTTGCAAAGGCATTATACTCCAAATGCGTTTGGGCTGAGACAAGTTTCCATTCATCAGGCTGGCCTATCTTGAGCGAGCTCAACAACAGAATTCAAGAGTCAACAGCCATCACTCTAACTCTTCCAAGGTCAATTCGCTGAATAAGATTCCGAGTTAACTCAACTGGTCTCCTAAGGCAGTGAATTGATCCGGCTCTAGTGCCGAGTACTCAGCTCCGACCTTGGGCTTTGTAAAAACCGCCAGAAAAATGCAGTGAAGAAGTCCTGGGCACGTGTATTTTGCCAGCTCTTCGAGAGCAGTACGAGGGGAATGGGTAGTAGGCTGGACTTTGGCTGGTTTTACTGTGAGTTCTGATTAATCCCCTAACGATGCTGCGTTGCGGACAACAATCTTGACTTTCTGTTAAATTGCCTACGACAATACCATGTACGCCGCCCAACATTTTAATGAAGTTTAAACTTATAAAGGAAACTACTCACAAGGTTGCTGAAAACTCCTCGACAGCACACGACCGGTTTCACCCTTCTTGGGACTCATCAGGTAGGCACGCAATCCCTGAGTTTCCGTCAACCTTATGTTCTATTTGAATCCAAATTGTACTGTTTTCAAGGAATACACTCATTTGCAAATCAATTTGGTTCTCACGAGAGACTCAACTGAGTCTCTCGTTTATGATATTCTACAACTGAAAGCGCGGCACCCAGGCTGCCTCGCGGTTCAGTTGGCACGATATTGGAGATGTTGCAGCATATTTTCATAAAAGAAACTACTCACAAGGTTGCTGAAAACTCCTCGACAGCCCACAACCGGTTTCGTCCTTCTTGGGACTCATCAACTTCTTCTTGAAGACTTTAGTGTAACAACGCCAAGGCAAGGTCGCAGGTGCCATGTATGGAGTTTGAATACCACAAACACTAAAAATGGCAACTAAAATGCGAATATCTGAACTGACGAGTACAAAACGGATTGCTAAAACTGGGACACTTCTTCTAAGGAAGATAGACAGATGGGGAACGCTCCTTTTTCGGACGGCCAATCCAACTGTCTCTTTGTTACTGGCTGTCTTTCACCGATAGGATGACTGGCCCCTTGGCATCGTTTTCATATAGAAGCGCCAACCCGTGAACTGCCACCACCGGGACTCCGGGGCACAACTCATCAATGGTTGATGCCAGACTGCTCGGTGTCGTTCCTGCATCGATCCCCTCATCTTCACTGCGTAGCTGCCCAACTTCCCTAACTAACTGACCATGCCGCCCCCTCCATTGTGTTCCCCGCCTTTCCGTGTCCTCGTGACTGCAACTGCAGCAGCTGGAACCAATATGCGTTATCGTTCCGTGTGCTTCACACAACTATCGGTATTCAAACTAAATCCTAAGATTACAGCTCGGTGATTACAGCCTTCCGGCCGGCTCAGTCAGGACCTTGCCTCTCCAGGTAACATGTATTTTCAAGTTTTAGCCATTTTTCAACCAACCTATCCAACCGGGAGGTGATGATATCTCCTCGACTAGTGATGACAAGTTTGGAAATGCCAGGCTGGGCCAACAGCCACCTGACCAACTGCCAATGAATGGAACCGAGCAACACAATCGATCGTTCCGATCCGGGTGATAGNGCATCGATCCCCTCATCTTCACTGCGTAGCTGCCCAACTTCCCTAACTAACTGACCATGCCGCCCCCTCCATTGTGTTCCCCGCCTTTCCGTGTCCTCGTGACTGCAACTGCAGCAGCTGGAACCAATATGCGTTATCGTTCCACAACTATCGTCAAACTGAATCCTAAGATTACAGCTCGGTGATTACAGCCTTCCGGCCGGCTCAGTCAGGACCTTGCCTCTCCAGGTAACATGTATTTTCAAGTTTTAGCCATTTTTCAACCAACCTATCCAACCGGGAGGTGATGATATCTCCTCGACTAGTGATGACAAGTTTGGAAATGCCAGGCTGGGCCAACAGCCACCTGACCAACTGCCAATGAATGGAACCGAGCAACACAATCGATCGTTCCGATCCGGGTGATAGCTCGCTTTTTGAACCGCCCAAGATCACTTTGTTACCGAACAATGCGTTGCGAACTAGGGTTTTCGCACCACCACCATTATCACGCCCGACGTACAAACCGAACAGAAGAAATGTAAATGAATAGAAACTGTGAATGACTCGACTGCATGCATAGCTGTGCCGTTGGGCATGCAGACTTTGTCGTTCGAGTACATTCTGTGGCGTGACCGAGGTGTTTCGTTTGCTGAGACGGACGAGATGCCACTGGTGTCTGGTATGAACCGAGGGGTCAGCAATGTGTATCCGAAAAATCGATAAACGAAAACTCGATCCATCTGAATAAAACAGGATAGAGGAAAAATGACTTAAAATGATCACGTGGGATTGTCATAATCCAGACCCGTCGACTTAGTTCTCGTTCGTTCCTCGAACAACTGAAGAAGGCCGTTGACTGTCTGCTCTGAACCGCGTTCATCCGGGCAGGTAGATTTGAGTGACACACACAAAATAGTCGTGTGACGTTGTAAGTACCAAGGCCCGTCATCTAAAACTCCACGTGTCCTGGAGTGAGGAGAACACGACCGACAAGAAGGCGATTCGGTTCGACAAATGCCCTCCAACGGTTGACACCAACTATATTTTCTGGTGGAAAGTGTACAGACAACGTGGTCAAAGAGTTTTCAGCAACCTTGTGAGTAGTTTCCTTTATGAAAATATGCTGCGATATCTCGAATATCGTGCCAACTGAATCATGAGGCGGCCTATGTGCAGCACATTCGGTTGTAGAATATCATAAACGAGAGATTCAGCTGAGTCTTTCGCGAAAACCAAATTGATTTGCAAATGAGTCTATTTGTCGCAATCAGTTGGGTTCAAGTAGAACATAATGGGTTGGCGGAAACTCGGGGACTGCGCGTCTGCCTGATGAGCTCCAAGGAAGACGAAACCGGTCGTGGGCTGTCAAAGAGTTTTCACCAACCTTATGAGTAGTTTTCCGTTTGACATCTTGTCTCATGATCTGATGAGTGCAACGGATTTCACTGACTGATATGTCTGACCCTGCTTGCTGATTGGTGGGTTAACTTGAACGGACAAGACGGAATTAACATCGGTAAATCTACGCTAGACGTCATCATCAACCTATCAACCTGGTCATTGAGCATGTGGGCTTAACTAGAGATTTATCGGAACAACTCATCTACAGCTGATTTGTTGACTGCCTATGGTATCTTCCGCCGGAAATTCTAAACCGTCTCGGGTTATCGACTTTCGATTCGCCTAAACCAAACCTGTGTGTGTGTGTGTGTGCGTGCAGAGCGCACATTCTACTCGCATTCTCACCCGCCCAGGTTTTATGCAAATCGTGCGTCGGTCTCCTCGATGTTCAACTCAGCTCACCCTACTAGCGCATTTGAAACTATCCGTGGATCGATGTCCATCAACCAGTCCGAACGTGATTCATGTGGGGGCCCTCTCTTTTTATTTTTCACCCTCTCCGTTTCAGCTTGTCTGCATCGGTCTTGCCGTATTCCTGGTTGTTGTGATCAAACGATGGGATGATGAACTTTACTACTGATCAGTGAGAGAAACCAAGTCACCGTGTGCAAAGGCCTCCAATCCGTACCGTGAGAAACATTCCAAATATGTCTATCAATCCACAAAACAAAGCCAAAACTTTTGGACGTTAGCATCTTTCCGATTGTCGTTGGTCTTTTTTGTTCTTCTATATGTAGAAAGTCTCGGTTACTCGAACAAATGTGCCAAGCAAATTGCTATCACAAAAGCTCTCACCTCCCTGTTGATTCTCATCTCTACAAACTACACAATCACATATCTAATTTTCACCTGCAGTTTTGTACGTGTCTTGGTCGCATTAGGTTCCGGTTCGTGGCGCAACCCAATCAGATAGCTCCATTCAAACACCTCGACCTTTTGTACTTTCGTAAAGAAAAGGGGCATATTCTATATTATCTTGTCGTATGATTCTTAGGAAAGATGAAAAAAGCTATTGTTCTTATTCAATGTCATGTTTTCGTGTCTCCGAGGGCCATAAAGCAAGGCTTGAAACATCTGAGAGTTGACTACTTGATTTTGGGAAACTGGGAATTATTCCCAGTTATTTATTCTCTGGGTATGAGTCTGTTTCAGGGTACAACACACGTGGCGAGTTGCATTATGCACCGCACGAACCTCCTGTAAAGGTATACTGGAGGTTTAGGAACACGGAGGGTGTTAGAGAGTCCCAGAGGCGGTTGTTCTTGGGAGTGGTCGGGACCCAGTAGCAGCCGCGAGATTATCAGAGCAGATTCTAGCTTCAACGCATCCGGTGGTTTTCGATCCTCGATAGGTTACCGAGTGGCCTATGAGTAAAGGCGAAGCTGAAATCGATACCGCTAGTTCAAACAAATCAACCAGACGAGCGGCCATCCATAGACGTTGTTTGAGGAGAGTGGAGGGAATCGAATCAAAAGGCGGTGGGACAGTCAAATCCAAAACGAACGAATGGAATGGGGAGTTGAGAATTTCGGGGATTTTATTTGAAGAGGTTGTTCACTAGGAAAGGAGAGGTGGATTTTGGAAACGTGTAAAATATGTAACATTTCTTCGCAAATCACGATGGAATCCGTTTTCCAGTGACGATCTCCAGACGAGCCAACATTTTTGTTGAGAGTGTTGGAAAACAAACGCTTCAATATCGCCTCCACGCTAAAGACGATGGTAGCCCCGCAGGAGCTTCAATAAGTTTGCTAGGCCGCCAGTAACGTCGGTGAATCTCCCTTCAAGTCAGATGCCTCAAAATAATTCCAGAACGCCCGGAACATACTGAGCTCCACCAGAATCTGAATAGGAAAGCCGGCAAGCATCCAGGCCAATCGATCGATTCAGCAAAAGCCGATGAGTGTTCAGGCATAACCGAATGTGATCAGCGTTCAGGCAATCAACCAGGCGGCCATCCATAGACGTTGTTTGAGGAGAGTGGAGGGAATCGAATCAAAAGGCGGTGGGACAGTCAAATCCAAAACGAACGAATGGAATGGGGAGTTGAGAATTTCGGGGATTTTATTTGAAGAGGTTGTTCACTAGGAAAGGAGAGGTGGATTTTGGAAACGTGTAAAATATGTAACATTTCTTCGCAAATCACGATGGAATCCGTTTTCCAGTGACGATCTCCAGACGAGCCAACATTTTTGTTGAGAGTGTTGGAAAACAAACGCTTCAATATCGCCTCCACGCTAAAGACGATGGTAGCCCCGCAGGAGCTTCAATAAGTTTGCTAGGCCGCCAGTAACGTCGGTGAATCTCCCTTCAAGTCAGATGCCTCAAAATAATTCCAGAACGCCCGGAACATACTGAGCTCCACCAGAATCTGAATAGGAAAGCCGGCAAGCATCCAGGCCAATCGATCGATTCATTCAAAGCCGATGAGTGTTCAGGCATAACCGAATGTGATCAGCGTTCAGGCATTCTTTAGAAACACGATCGATATTGATGGGCGTTCACCAAACGTCTATCAGACTGGTCGGATCAATGTCAAAAGGTGTCCCTCAGATAGCGCGGAGCCTTTATAACTTTTGCACTCGCTTGTTTGTAATAAAGCTGTTGTCTTCCGGCACTAGACCCAGGAGTGGGAACGACAGTCAGTCACAGCACCCTGGACAAAAATCCACCCCCTTATGAGAACTTTAATTAGGCACAAGTTATGTCTAGGAGACTAGCTATTTAGATTGTCTCCATTCGAGGAGAAGGTTCTCTCGAATCACTAGGTCGAGGAATCTTCCTCGATCCTCAGCTGGTTCTTGCAGTCAAACAAATCAAAAAGCCACAAACGGTAGAAATGAAACCGTTTATAACCACTTCAGGCCTGATAGGTTTACGTAACATCGATCACAGTCGACAGAGACCCTACAGTCAGGCATAACGTGGACACATCGTTCACCGAAGAGTGAGAACGAGTAAACTGTGTGCAGAGTGTCTGGGTCAACAGGTCAGATGAACTAGGTGGATGAAACAGTGGATAACGACAGTCTTTGTACTCCGCATGATAGTCTGGCGCTGGTACCGTGGACGACTGCGTGCTATGTTGTGCTAAGACCGAGTTGATGGTATTCTGTGTCATCTGCTTATTGGAACAAGATGGACACAAACTTTGTTCGTTTTCGGGCGCATAGCTGTCACACTTTCCGAACGAATTATGAAGGTTGAGATACTGTAAGGTTAGCCAAACCTAGAGAGAAACAGTCAGTCCGGTGGGGTTGGGTTGGGTTCCAACCCCGGACATTCCAATCAGTAATTTCGTACAGAAAGCTCATGCTACGACACCGAATTGGAAGATGCTAGATTATCGATGTGGCGTGCTCTACAGGAGTAAGAACACTAATACACATACATTGCGGTGTTTGGCTGGGGAATGTGCTCCGTCCGGGTGTTTCTCAACAATTGACAACAAACCAGACATAGTTCGGCCACCAAGACTATGGGTTTCCGTACGTTGTCTAGCTTCCCGTGGCTAAATGGAACACAATCCGCAGATGTGGTTTCGCTCCTATGGCTGTTCTCGTGTTCTGCTCCGTAAATCCATCTTACATTATGCTAGACCAATTCTTCACGTAACTTTGCAATCCACACATTCGATGCATCGTTGTGCAGACACCTACGAAGTTTGTAACCGTCAGGGGAACAGAATGGAGAGTACTAATGTACCGAGCTTCCGGTAGACACTTCCATCTTTTTTTTGCCCCAGCCTTACGGCACGACGTCTGTGGTTCTACGTTTGCTGAGATATACCGACGGGTCAAATACACTTGCAGGAGTTCTCTTGAGCTCGCTTTGCAGAAGGGCAAGATCCTGGTCTACGTGGCGTCACTTATCGATACTGTGAGTAGTTTCCATCGAGCGGGATGATCTAACAGAGGCAAAAGTTCTCTTAGGCTATCGATCGAGAGCATTGCATGAACTACGTCAAAGCATTTCGGAGTTAACCAGCCCCGAGTACACTAACCGTGCGAACCGCGCATGATGATTCTGATCCCGGAATGCGAGTTTCCCTGTTTCACTAGCTGTCACACTACGTCAAACTCGGGAATTCAACTTTCTGGATTTCAGTTGGCATTTAGCTATTTTCAATCTGGATTTTGTCTTGCAAGTGAGACCGATCAATACTGAAAAGCTGTAAAGTTGTTTCATCTTGATCGCAAGTCGTCAGCAGTGCGGATCTCAAGGGAATTTCAAACCCGCGACTTTTCGGTTGAACACTGAACCGTTTCATCACGAGGACTTTTCAGCAATGTGATTAACTCTCACTTCGTCAGGATAGAGCGCTACTCATTTTTCAGTCACCGAAAACACACCACGTGGTCACTTTTTGACTGACTGTTCGAGCGAAGACTCCTCTGGTGGAAGTCTACTCATCATGTGTAATTATACTCATATGCCGTCAGTCTGTAAGTGACTCGGAGAAAAATTCATTTCAGTCGAAGAACCAGTCAATACGTGACCACGTGATGCGGCTTCCGTGATTGGTGGATCTACACCCTGCCTGAGTGAGAGCTACTCACACTCCTGACCAGGTACTCGTGACCAAACGGTTGGGTGCCCATTTTTTTAGGGATGGGCTTGTTCATCCCATGATTCGAATGCCCTCACGTGAACATGTATGTGAGTTAGAATTTCGAGCAAGAGTGAATAAAACGAAGTAATGTCTAATGACGGGAGAAGGCATGCTTTTAAGGTCCAAACGGCTTGGGTCATCATAGACTTGAAGTGAAAATTAAATGATGAATTCGCGGTGGACTTGTTCAAAATAAAGTGGCATTTTTGTTGCTTTCTTTGACACTTTCAAATCAGTACTACCTGTGAAAGCTTAAGGTAAATTGGGGACTGCGTCTGTAAGATCGGGCGAAGGTATAATCGGCAACTTACTAGGGTATAGTGGTCTCACGCTTTGCTCCGGTTCTTCTACCCTAACCGCACAACTGATGTGAGATGGAAATGAGGACTTGGCAGTGGGCTAACCACAATCAGTTAGGATGTCATTTCTGAGACAGGCTAAAATCATTTACTTACAACATACAGGCATTTCACTAGTATTTTCTACAAGGGACAATCAAATGAACACATTTTCCTGTGTTTTTTTGGAGGAAACAAATCGGTGGAAGGACCTTTTAACTGTACTGGTCTTTTGTCAGTACCCACCCCCTCTGGTAGGATCTGGAAAGGAACATCCGGTATGGAGAAAAAAGCCTCACCAAAGTTTCGCTTCCACAGCTTTAGCAAATGGAGTCAAGACCAAAATGTCAGAAAAAATCGGCTGAAAATATTTGGCAGCGCTGTTCATACTACTTTCCAACAAGGACCATTTTCTTCAGAAGACGAGGAGGCTACGTACTGTTCCGGGTGTGACTCGGTCATGGCATATAACTACCAAGGTTACTTCTGGTGCGCATTTCTGAGTGTGCTCAAAAAAGCTGTCATCTGAACTTTCCTTGTGTATGTATGTAACCTTGGAGCGTGAGTCTAACAATGACTCGTATCCAGGTATAAAAGTCACACCTGGGCTCATAATGGCTCATTGATTAGGGCTCGACCTTACTGACCCGAATGTCCATGGTTCGAACACAACCTCGGCATCCCCCAACGCTTCAGTCTAGGCTTCATCAGCTCGGCAGCAAATCAGCCCTCGTGTTCCTTTCCGGTGGTCCCAATAACCGCACTCTTTAATCGCACCGATGCACAGAGACTAGGTTGTTCTACTCCTCACGAGTTTAGCACTTCCTTGAAAGTTCCTAGTGGATCAGTTTTGTCTGATTATTCTTCGTCACAAATTGATTTCTCTATTTCAAATTGTCGCCAAGTCGGCTAATTAAGGTCGATGCAAATCGATCAACCTTGTGAGGCCAATGTCCACAGTGTAGGTTAATTTAATACAGCTTCACGTATCGACCATAAATTCTCAATTAACGAGATTCAGCAAGCTAATTGAGTATTCAAGGTGTAAGTAGTATCCGCTGTTTATTGAGCGAGGACCGTATTTCGAACACGGTTTAATACACATGGAGAGCATAACACAGCTTCTGAAGAAAACGTAGATCGTTTGTAATGCGCTACGCATAGGGTTGCTGAAAATTCGTCGACAGTCCACGACCAGTTTCCCTCTTCTTGGAGCTCATCAGGTAGACGCGCAGTTCCCGAATTTTCGTCAACCTTATGATCTACTTGAACCCAAATTGGACGAAATTAGCGAAATACACTCATTTGCAAACTAATTTGTTTTTTTTTCGAGATACTCACCCGGAATCCAGCTGAGTCTTTCGTTTTTGATGTAGATCAATTCAACTGCCAGATAAAACTAAAGATTTGGTTGACTCCGCGCTCTGGAACAGACTTCCCGTCTGGACTGTAAATCCGAGTCAAAAATTACAAAACGCGCATCAGCCAAGGTCGACTGGGGAACCAGAATCAACTCAGCCTTCTGGTGATACTAGGCACACTAAGGTCCACTCTACGGGATCCTCGCCTTCTCTGTACCAAACCCTTGAGTTCCCCGTGACACACTACTCACTACTGCTAGTTTCTATGTTGTGAACGATCGTACAACTTTGTTAAGCCAAGGCGAAGGTGTGATATGACTTGCTGTGAGGAACAGTGGGAATAGAATTGAGAATTGATTTTGACGGCCCACAACACGGAAAAATAAAAGCTGCCTTGTCAGTAGAATTCGTTTAGCTTAAAACGCGCAAAATAATCGCTGAAAACAGACATATCAGTGGTCTGGCGAAACTAGTTGGTGGATCGATATAACTAAGTGTCATCTAGACGTCAACAGTTACAATGGGGTCCACAGTAGACGACCGAGAGTATAATCGACCCAGAAGTTTCATCATCCGCTGGCAGGCTTTTTTAGTTGCAAGTCTTGAAAACTGCGGACTTATCGATCTGGAGAACTGAGAACTGCAGTTTACTAGGCGCTTACACAACCTTCCCAGCTAGGTAATTAACGTATTTACTTGCTCTCAGTTGCTTACAAGTTATCTGGAGGATTCGGGTTGATCATGTAGCGAAGGTGTAAGCACATCTCATGAACCAACCAATCAGAACTGTGATAAGACATACCAGAAGGAAGCTGTTCAACGAGCCAGTCGAATACAAGCTTTCTGGACCACAACGCACCACAATCCGTAAGTTGACCAATAAAATTGCGATGAAGTCATTCCACAAGCAGCTAGTCTCATCAGCTACTCTTTCATTAACCCCATCTAAACGCGGTTGAGTGCCCTGTGATATAAGCAATAACTCTTCGACCATTAGCGAAACGATTGCAAGTCAATTTCCAAACCCCGAGATCAAATCGAAAGCCATCTGGTTAACCACCAGTGTGTTGGTGAATCCGCCTGCCCCAGCTTCCTCTCAGAGACGACCCATCTTTGACCAGTAATTCACCAATCAATCTGTGTACTACGCATACCATTCTTTCTTGACATCCGATAATTTTTGTGCCATATATGGATCATGCAACTGTTCGAAACTGCAGTCAACTGTATAGCAACGGCAGCTTAGGATACCTGCACTGATGGTACGTTTGTATCCGTCCGTTTGTATCTCCGGCTCTGACAAACCTCGGAGAGTGACCATCGTATTTTGCTCACAGCACATGAGGTCGTGACATCCTGACGAGGCTGATCCGTGTGTGTTTGTGTGCTTGCATATATGTTCGTTCTTCACGAAGAGACTGGACCTTACCGTGGCGTGGCAGTTCGTGTAACTCGGAGACCCATTGAGCTATACTGGGGGGTGTCTGCACAACACTCGCAGAGGCTCTCATACCAGGTTGGTCAATGGTTAGAGGTCTGACGAACACAGTCTCCTGGCCCTCCATTTGGAACATGTATGGCGACTTGTTTCGTAGAAATGGTAATGCATTTGCATTTCCCGCCAAACACCGCTGCCTTGCGGTTAGGCTTTTGAGCCAAAGGCTTTGGTTGAGGACCCTAATCGTCCTCCTGTCTAGATGTGGGCGCCCTGACAGTATCCCAGCCCTCGTACAACCATTTGAACTCATGCCACATCGGTCGTCACATGGTGTCATCAGCCGGGTCGCCTTACTTGCTGCATACAGCAGGGCGGGTAAGCGAAAACATGCTACTGCTAACGCCTTCCTCCTTACTCTTTCACCACTTCCTTCTTCCACCCTCCCACACCCAACTTTGATGATATATGCACATACGCGTGAATGTTCTTGCAAGTGGGAGAGATTCTAGACTCGTCAACGTGCAGTCATGATATAAAAATCAATTCCAACGTGTAGTGATCAACTTGGCGAGACGGTTCATTCAAGACGATCACGGAGTCAGAGCGAACAAGCACGTCGTTAGACAGTTCCATCCTCACTCGGTGGAATCCGTGAAACCTCATCCCAATGATATGACCTTGAAAAGATCGGCTGGTGGCGACTTTTGTCCAGCTTTGAAACTCACCAACCCAGTTCAGAACCTGCGGACATCTATGGTTCCAGATCTCTCAACTTGCAAAGATGTAAGTCTGAATCGCCTACCACTCGGCGATGGATGAAATCCGTGGCGATTACTGCACACGTAAATCGTGCCTTCCCGCACGCAGGTGGTCGGAAACAACCAATCATGTTACGGCAACATGGGTCCGTCATGTCAAACAAAGATCCGATAGTTGCCACGAAAAGATGCACGCTTTTATTCTCTAGTTCCGAGCATTTTGAGTTACAACAGCCAGAATCCACCAGAATCCATTAGTTTACACTGTCAATCAGTAGAAAAAAGTTGCTAAACGAGACACTAACACGACCTTGCGAGCTCAAACCCCTAATGTTCGCTCTGCGTTAGAGCGATTTGTGCGTAGTTTCTTCGACTTACTAATTTCATCAAATTCAACACAGAATAGACAGAAGGAAAAGTGCGTATGAAGTGAACACTCATCAGGGGAACAACTGTACAGGTGTGGTAAATCGATAATTGGGATATGATAGGACCAAGAGTAAAATAATAGGGAAGTTTTAGACACATCTAGTTAGTTGTCCGAGGCACACAAAAAAATCGATACCACGAAACAGCGAGCAGGAGAAGACAGTCACGATTAGGTTAAAAATGCTTGCCGTAAATTATTCTTGGTTCAGTTCCAATGGTAGTTTCACACTTGGAACCATGTCTTTCAGAACAAGGACTCGGTTTTTGGAATCTAATGGTGACAGTTCGTACCCAGCTCAAATGTACTGTTCCATTCTGACAGCTCAAAAGCTTAAGAAGGCTCTTAGTACGTTGGTGGCCTGGCAATACGGACTCATGGTTACCTTGCTATTCTACAGAGGTAGTTCTTTCAACACAAAGATTGCACATAACACGCTTGCATCTGACCGTGATCTGAAGATCAACTCAAGGTCAACTAAACAACCCAAAAACGTATCGGCAAAGCCAAGCGACTGGGGAGAAAATCCGGTCCGAAGAGCGTAAATGAACGCTCGGATTTGCTACCTATGGTTTGAGAGAAATCATTGTCCTAAGACTGGTTTTTAATATTTGCACCAGTAGATGAGAAAGGCGGAGCCAATCGATAGAGCCGCAAAAAATAAAGTGCGTGGGATAGTGTGCGTGTTTGGTCAAATATGCACTTTGCACCAAAACCAATGGAAACATTTTTGGCAATTGGGGTCGCTAGATGTACCAGTCCAATTGTACGTGGTCACAAATGGCGCGCCTAATCAAAGAATGGTTCTGATGAGGACGAAATCGCCTTGAGTGCAACAAATAACCCACCATTCCCAATTACTTTGGATATTTTTTGCACGTAACTACTAATTACACGTTTGAAAATCTATTCTGGAGAGACAAGTACCCGTACAGTACAGTCTCCTCTTCATTTAGTTACATTAGGCGTGGATATCACTCAAATATCCAACTAGTTTTCAACAAGATGTCTCACCGATAAAAGCTGCTACATTGTAATCTAGCTACAAAGTGCCTGATGAACACAGAGTTCGTCCATGCTTTTCAACCACGTGACTCAGTGTTGACTTTCCTCTAAAACGAGGAACTATTGATTGAAAGTCTGTACGGTTTATGACGTCACTTTCCCCAGCTGAGGCTATCAAAACTTACGCCGAAAAAGTCCGCGAGCAAAAACTGATCAACGAATTATCTGAGTCATTGTCACACGGTCGATATTCCGCATGATTTGACCGATGGTTGGCGATTACGGTCATGTGATGCAAAACAGCAAACCTGCCCAACAAGTAGCGGGAGAAAGAGCCCGTGGACCTGTTTGACAGCGACTGTTTGTGACGAAAAACACATGGAATACCAGACACCCGGTTCCGACAGTAAATGTTGGAAAACCACTAGAATTTCTACAACAGAGGCGAACTCCCCGCCCACTTGATGATTCGTAGAGGTAGGGTGAAACGGACCGTGTGCTGTCCAAAGGTTCTCAGCAACCTAGTGAGTAGTTAACTTGATGAAAAGATACGTCCATTTTTGATGTCAGACTGTGAGCACACATAGTGGGATTGTAAACCCCTCAACGTTTTGACCGCGGTATCAAGGAATGTAGTCAAACCTTTTCGAAGGTGAAAATGGGCCGTATTAATGGCTTAAATTATCGTAGTGGAGCGTGGATGATTTCGCTGTCTAACTTCTCCACTTCCACTGGGGCAACGACCAGCTATACCAGTGCAACGGTGGATACTACTGATGAGGTATGCGAGTAGTGTCTTTTCGTAAATCCGCTTCACGTCTCTTTAAAAGTGAGATCTATTACGGAATTTGTGGAGTCGCTTTGTAGCATTTGCTTGGATTTGAGTAACAGTTAATGAACAGCCAGGAAAGTTCAGGAAGACGCGTTCACGGAGAAAGTGGATATTCAATTTTTGTAAACAAGATGCAAATGAGAGTTTTGTTCCCCTGTCCAATAGTCTGTAGCTGTTCACTTGGTGTTTTCTAACAAATAACTCCGCAGCGAAGGCCTTCGTCCTTTCACTAGTAGATAACTATGTCTGTAATTGGGTCAGTCCGCCCCTCCACAAAGCAGTTTGAATTGATTCGGTACAAAGTGGGACATCTGGGACAACATCTTTCTCATGTGGGCATCCAATCAAAACCGATCATGTTGGAATGTAGACTGGGTGATTATTCTATGGTGTGATGTGTGAGGATCTCTCTGAAATGCCGCATTTGTGTCGTGAGACAAACCTCGCTGGACATTTGCACCCAGTAGCTCTCGGATTCATGAAAAAGCTCCGTTTCCTACAGAGTCATGGGCGTGAAAGAAGTATTACTCGCCTGTGTTCACATGACTGACTGACTCAGCACTGGCTTGTCTCGATCGGTCATTTGTCAGCTGGTTCGATTCCCGTATCTAGTAAAACACACGTGACGCTCCCATTGGATTGGCTGAGCATGTGTTCATCCCGGCCGTGAAAAGGATTGCCTCAACGAAGATGGCTAAAGCTTTCATTGTCGGGTGATTTTCGCGTCAACTTGTTTTCATAAGTAGTCACTTTTTAACTTTCATTCCTAGTGTTAGTGACGTTCAGGTGTGGAAAACAAGGATTTGGTAAATCTATTTTGACTGACGAGAGAAGAATAAATTCCTTGTTTGTTGGGATGAACTTGACTAAATTTTGTAATGTGCTTGCAAGATTCGGGATCCATGATTGACTTGATCACGTTCACGTTCTCCATACGCATACCACCGGATTGGAAACTGAACTGTCATCCTTAGGTAGCGAAGACTTTGGTATACACAAAGCAGGCCTCGGAGTGTGTTCATCCATCACACGTAGCTTTACTTTTTCAACAGTGTTCGTCTACGCAAATTCTTGTTGCTCGCCTTCTTATGTCAGGTAACTTCTTACTCAGACCCCACCCCCGTGAATGCGATAGCTGTCAAAACCGAGGCTATCTGAGAAAATACGCAGTCCGATTTGCATGAGTCTTGTGACAAAAACTAAGTAGTTGAATTATAATGAAATTTCCCTGCGGGGACCGAACACGTGAGAGATCGGCATCTACCGACGTTTGTCTATGAATAACTGTGTCCGGCAGTGTATTCTGTAACTTGCTTGGGGTACAAAGATAGCCCACCCAAATGTTGCCATCACAAGTTTGAAAGCCTTACCAGGACGGTAGTATCGATATACCTAAGCTAATGTTTGTAAAACTTTAGTGAAACTTCAGTAAAACTTGGCGACGTGGTGATAATATGCAGAACAAAGAAACAGAGAAAACCAATTGGATCCATGTATTATTTTCCTATTTCGACTTCAAAATATTTTCTTCAACTCTTGACCCATGTTCAGCAAATACCCGGAGTGTCCAGACCGTGCACTTGCAATTGTTTTCCGCCAGTGCTTTTTTATGCATGCATCAACTGATCATCCGGTCGATCAATATTCCTTTCACTGCTGATTGGTTGACTAGGTGACACGTGATTGTCCCGCTGACGCGCACTCGCCTAGTAGTGATCTGTAAAGTGAAATATCGACTGAAAATGTGTATTGCGGCATGTTTTAGGCTCTCACATCCACCTGAATTCGAAACTGCCCTTCTAACTAAGAAATGGCGTTTCTTTTGAGCCACAATCAGTCGAGACGCGTCCAGACATGAAAAAAGTTCACGTGCAGAGAACGACACGTCCCCAAGGTCATCATCGGTCCCACACGTTCCGGATAGTAGGTGCGTTGGCAGAGCTTACCAAACATGGCTTAGCAGCATGTGACCAGCGGAGTGGGTGTGAAGTTGCTCATGGCAGGAACATCGCCGTTGGCTGTACAGAACGAACAATTAAGCAACCATTTTGTTGGCCCTTTAGTCATTCTATAAATTTACGCAGAAGCTCTCCAAGTTTGTCCTGACAATACAACCATGTCCCGAATTCTGTGTCTTCTCCTTATCGCGTAGTCTGGCAGGCTCACTGCAGATAATAGGCGCCCACCCACGACACAACACTACCCTATTTCTAATCTCGGTCCGTGTGTAGGTTATATAATCATGCATTACCGTAAAACAGATTTCTCGTTCCTACTTTTCATCGCCTAACAAAAATCCTCGTTCTCTGTTTGCAAAGATAACTGCACCCGCAGGTCACTCTGTCAACACACTGTAAATTCAGGTGCGAGAAAGCTTCACGCAAGTGGGGTTTTGTACATGTCCTAGCTCCCCGGGATGATTGATTTATCCGCAGGAGGAAGGAACCCTCGAGTTGTTCCAGTTTGCTGTCGTGTTCAAGGGTCTAATATGACCACTACGAGGCCAGCGTGGCATGAAAGGCAACATTTGAGAGGTTCTCAATGTTATATCTTCTGATTCGCCGACCTGTGGTATCTGCTGCTAACCCGCTCCAGTGCCTAGTGCCGGAGAAAAAAGACTTACACAAGGGAACACAACCGCTATATTCCGAACAAGCGAGTGCGAGAGCAAAAGTTACAACGGCCCCACGCTATTTAAAGGGAACTTTCTGACATTGATCCAGGCTGTCTGATAGGCGTTGGTGAACATCCATCAACATCGGTCGTGCCTCTATGAAATTCCTGAACGCAGATCACATTCGATCGTGCTTCTGTGGCGTGCATGAACACTAATCAGGTTTTGCTGAATTGATTGAACGATTGACTGGCCTGGATGCTTGCCGGTTTTCCTGTTGAGATTTTGGTGGAGCAGTAGTTTCCGGGCGTTCTGAGGTCACTTTCAGGAATCTGACCTTCCTGATACTCCAAATCAATAGTCTAGTACGATGGCACTCCGGAATCCACTGTACAATTGCACTGCAAACAACAAGAGTTGTCAGCTGGCCTCAATCCCTGTCGCGATCTCCTCTGAACAATATCTGCCGATTACGGTACCTCAGTTACTCCCTATGAAGTCAATTCTCCCCTGAGATTCTCGTTTCTACCTACTGACAAAAAAGAGTTGGAGTCACCAACGACATCCCTTCTAATCAAGTGCGATGGCATCAAAATCTGCTTACATGAGCCTCTTCTACCCAAAGAAAGATCCTGATCGATAAAAAAAACCTTTGTGCTCCATGAGAGTTGCTTCTTCTGCTTTAAAGAAGTCACGCGTTTGGTGCCTTCTTAATGGTCCACTCATCCTCCAGTCACAGAAACCACATCGATTGGTCAACTATCGAGTGACTTCTCTGTTGAAGATCTTTCGCATGTAAGTACTTATGGATTCAATATACTACGTATAAAGTTGCTGAAAACTGTTCAACGACCGGTTTTGCTCAACAAGCGGGCGCGTTTCTCAAGTTTTCGTCCAACGTATGTCCTACTTGTGCCCCCAAAACTGGACAAGTACACTCATTTGTATATATATCTATTTAGTTTTGACGGGAGACTCGCCTGGAACCCAAATGAATCTCCCTCGTTTATGATTCAGGCGCTGATCAGACACCTGCGGCCGAAAACTCCATCGAATTGACCTTAACCAGTCACGTGCTCATCCGCGACCAGCATCGATCCGCCATTCTGAGGTTGGGTGCACTGAAACATGGGCATTGATTGCTGACACCAAAGTCATTGTTCCACTGCTACTTTATTCAAACCGGCAGGTAATCTCTTTGTTCACCATGACAGATAACATTTTCTAAATCAATGTGAATCCGTCATCACTCCCCGTACTAGTCACAATGTATTTGAAAATCCGTTTTAGGTTCGCAACTGCTGCTCACGCGAGGAATTCACATTCCAGAAATGCCACGCGCTTCTGAGTGCATGAGACAGAGTCCAGCTGCGTGGATTGTCACGCAGCGAAATTCCACAGCCCCCGCTAGCACAGTCGATCAACAGACCCTCATCATCATCATCAATAAAATCAACAACGGCCACTTACAACGGCCGCCAGTCAAACCAGGTGTCTGATTGATGTGACCTGAAATAAAATGCATTCCCATAAAATGTACCTGTAGGCCACAAACTCTGAAGTAGCGAAATCAGAAGAACTGTCCTCTACACGGGGGGAATGTGACGTGATGCTATAGTTGAATTTATCTTTGCTATATACCTATTGCTGTATTTGAATTCACTGCTCGTGAAGCAAAATACATGCTTCCAGTCGATATTCTCGAAGATTCACGCGTTATACTTCGCGATTTATAGTCTTTATCAAGCCCACATAAATTCCGCTGTTGTCTAATTGTTTGGCGCTGATGAAACCAAAGTTTCCGGTACTCGACCGGGTCTTCTTGCACATTCGACCAAACTTTCATCTGGTCGCAAAAGTGCGTGTAAAGCCCGAGAACCGAAGAAAGGACAACCAGTGCTGAATGCCCCTCAGGGCGCGGTGAGCACAGTCAAGATTAGTACGTCAGGCACAAAGTGTCCATCATACTGGGTCAGGTGTGAAATTCCATAGCTACAATGAACGCTCATCATCACATACCACGTACAAGTGCCGTGGATGTGTAGAGAGCCCAAAGTGGCAAGCAAACACAGGTCACTGACTTTGACGTTCCAGTCCAGCCTTGGCGGACTGAGGGACCGAAAAGTCAATATCACAATCGATTGCATGTGGGGCTGAGATTAAGGCGACAAAATGTTCATCAGCACCATACTTGCGCTTTTACTCATTACACACAGTCAATCCGCACCCATCCGAGACTACGCTCACGTCTATTATAGTTTCTCGGCGCTCCCGAATGGCGATTAAGTATGGCTTAATGAAAGACGTGCTCTCAACTCCTCGAAGATAGTGTATCCCAGGCGATGAAGACATTTTGTGAGTTCCTTCATGACCCGAGTATGACGAGCGCGTCCAGCATTATGCATGATCCAGCAGGATGACAGAAAATGCACCAAACGGTCGCCAGGATACATGATTGTCCGACTCGCACGGCCACGCCGGGGCGCTTCTGTCTCTCGTCCTAAGCAGGTTTAACCGGAGCGCGGACAAATTTTCGAGGAGACACGCGGTTTGGAAGTACAATCAATGGACACGGGAGATATGATGCTTCTGAGTCTCTCAAACCGGCTGCTGTGCAGATTATCGCCTCAAGCAGCCATTAGTCCTTACAAGGTGTTCATGCGAGCAACCGGGATCTGGAAGGAGGGATAGAAGGAGAGAAATGTTTCATTCCAAGGCATACCACCAACGGTTCTATTCAAACAAGATGAATATCAACGCATAGCTAGTTCACTGTTTCCACAGACCTGAAGATTCACACTCAGTAACCACGTCTCCCATAATGGCTCATTCGTGGAGACATTTGTCTTCCCTCAGATGACTAAATTTTGGTGGAAAAACTGAAAAATATCCATCTTCTGGAAGTAGACCTTGTCGACAGACCCCGAAACAACTTCAAATAAACCGTCATTTCCAAAAGTCTGTTTGTTCCAGGGTTGTCAGTCACTTTGGTCTCACCTTGCCGCCTTGTTCGAAAGCTGTGAGATACTACTTTTCTCTCTGGTGAGTAGTTACGTGTGCAAACCAGTTGATCCTAATGACATCCACCTTTTTGCAGATGAGACTTTCTTGTCACACACACACACACTTTCCTATCCCCAAATACTTGGCCAAAATTCAGGTAACCCTGATGGCGTACTACTGATCATGATGGACCCGTGTCATTGAAAAAAGCGATTCTGTGCACGGATTGGATCAAACAATTCCGGTAGATATCCAGCATAGGAACATCTAAAAAGCCTTCAGTTCCCGTAATCTTCCAGCCAGCATTTTTAGCACTGGGTCAGAATCCAAAGGTTCCCCTTTGATGTTGCATCTGGATGAGTCCATCGCCAAGGTGTTCAACTCGAAACCGTTGCCGTCAAAGTGATCTTTGGTCAATTTGGTGGGACTAATCCAACATCCTAGTATGGTAAGCTCGAAGACAGTAATCTAAGCTTATCTGAGTGGTCAGTCTGCAAGAACACGAAATTTGATCCAAGCATAGAAAACAAAGTTTCACGCTTCCTTTAACAGGAATCCGGTAGGAGGAATCGATAGGGTCTGTAAGCTGTAAACTCTCAAATATTGATGAATCTTCAGGATTGGTTTGTCCGTCAGCCAGTCAAATCATTTGAAAGCCACCTCGCGATCAACCAATCACATTATAGCAATTAGATACTGTTTATGAACTACCAAAGCACAGGCAGAAGAGGAGAAATTCATTCACTCGACCCCACAATGTTGTTGTCACCTGGATTGATTAGAAAACGCGTGCAATCCAACTGCCAAGCTCGGCGAACAGCTTAAAAACCAAGTAGCGCACCCATACCATTAGCCAGTCAAACAAACAAACAATCGACCGTGTAACGGATTCACCTGAGATGAAGAGGTTTTGAGTCATGATTGAAACGTTAGCCGTCTAATTAATCGCCATCCGAAATGTGAACACACCAGTCGGCTACAAGTGTAGAATATCTTGCTTTGTAATAGGAGAACCAGCTCCGAATGTAACTGGACCACACAACCGCCAATGGAATAACCGTTTTTGTTGAGAGAGATTTAATTGGTTGTTCGTCACTCGCCCTTTGCAGATGAGTTCTATTTTCAGCATCACTTTTTAGCCCGTCTAGAACTTTCCACGCTTTCGGCTGCATTTGATACGCCTGCAGGCGTCAGTGTTCAATAGATCGATCAGCTGATTCGCACGTTCATTGGCTCGCTGGCTTGTCCAGGCGCGTCAGGCTATTAACCGGCTATCCAGACTCGGGTTCACGCTATTAAGAATTTATTAGGAAAACTGTGGTCCACAACACTTTGAAATGACTATAGAAGACCCCATGAAGTTTCATAAGCATGAAAACCAACTGATATATTTTTAGACTACTAAATACCAGTGCTTTGATTCGAATATATTGCAGCTTGCACTGTGGCGTATATTGCAAAGCCCAATTAGGTTTCGCTTCTCTGTCTTTTACGAATTTATCGATCCGTTTCCAACGACAAAAGTATATTAAACTTTACTATGTAAGTTAGAGATTTGACAATAGAGTGGCCAGGCCCGTTTTACCTCCCTGACTTTCGTTCCCTGGGTTTTTTCCCGCTTGAGGTTTATTTAGCTTCTAGTTAACACTGCTGAGATTTTCTCGTGTTTCCACCTTCGCTTGTAATTTCGCGTCAACTTCATTCATTTACGAGTGTCCGCTTCAAAGGAAAAGCAGGTAACTTACCTGGTAGTGTTTGGGATTTGTTTTAAATGAACCGAAGCGCGCATTTCAATTTGACACGCTAATTTGTCACACCATCAGCTAAAGAGTGCAGGCATATTTAAATTTTGTCAAATTTTCCGGATACCCATATTCCAGACAGTTCACCACATCCCCCGAACTTGCTGACTGTCTTCAGCGCCGCTCTGTATACGCTCTGTGTACACTGTCTTTCTCACTGTCCCTCTTTCCACACCTACCGATTATTCATCGTTCGCTCTGCATAATCCGCCATACTTACTAAGCACTTTCTCAATAGATCGATACATAGATCAATACAAATTTCAATACATCGCAATCTCTCTTCAACCGTCTAATCCTACTGCCCAGTGAATACAAACTACGTATAGTTCGATAGTTTTAACCGTCCTGCAAGACCCTTAGCAACCTGGATCTTTCAGTCAGTGTTCTGAAAATTGGCTACTGGAAAGAGGAGTGGGAGAAAGCCTAGGGTTTTTAGTTCTTGAGGTTCCCTTTGTTCACCCGTTTAGTTCGTGGACCAATTAGGGTCACGTTCTTCGTAGTTGTAGTCGGTAAATAGGAACTGAGCACTGCTCGGTCTGGATGAAAAACGAGGGACACTTAAAAAAAGGTTGTTGAGAGCCATCTGACAGCTACGCCTGTCTGGTGAGCCCCAAAAGGGACGCGACGAGTCGTAGTCTGTTAAGACTTTTCAGGATACTTATGAGTAGTATGTTCTATGAAGAAAATATACTGCGATATCTGAAACACGCTGGCTTATTAGCATCTCATTCAACTAGAGAATATCGTGGCTGACAGATTCAAGTTTGGTTGACAACAACTCAGCTTGCAAAAGTTTACTCTGCCAAAGTTCCGTCGTTTTGTTCTTGCTACGCGCCGCAGTGATATGCTGACGAAAGTCCAGTGGCGTCAGAAACTTGGAACTTTGCTGTAAATAAGCCAGTGCCTGTAAAGGCTGAGGCAATCCCCCCTTCTGGCTGTACTTTGGCAAAAATGACTCCATTCTAGAACAGATCCTGGGGCGAACCGTGCATTATTGAACCGCAGTTACGATGAAAGAAACTAGTTTGAAAAGTAATTCTTGCCGGGAGGACCTTTTGATGGGTGCCCTTTTGTGAGCGTTCTCCATCTTGAACTGGGGCATTTATCGGCACTTTTTAAGCTACTTGAAAATGATCAGTAGTTCATCTCGAGTGGTATTACGTGGGCCATAAATTCACCGATGGGTGTGGTGGTCGTTAGTCTGCCAATGTCGCCTCCGTCTCTTGCCCATTCATTACCGTTTCTCGAAAAAGACGTTTTCAAATCGATCTACTTTGTCCCGTACACTGATATGGCTTTTCCACAACTGGCAACTTACAACAGCTTGGCTGATCTAAACAGGTTATGGATTCCACGGGCTCGCTGCTCGTTAATTACATCACCTGTAAACATTTTTAGCAAGAGTCCTACCTAAGGCCAACAAATCTTTGAAATTCGATGTCTGAGTGACACTCAAGTAGAGGATAGCTGTTCGAATTAGCTGGTCAGATATAACAAATCGCAAAAAAAGCGAAGCCCATGTAAGGCTTGAACAAGTGTTCCAACAAACAGCGGAGTGTGGTCAGTTCAAAGAAATTGCTGAGGCTGGGAGTGCTGTGGAATATAGGTAGCTCGGGTGCGCTGATTGGTTGGTGGTTGGATTGCAAAAGTTTCATCACCAATCGAGGTGACATCGTAAAGGCAGGGTTGCATGGGTGAATTCCTCCTCTTCCGCCTGCGCTTATGTAGCTCATAGACAGCATCTGGTAGCGCCCAAGGCGGTCTTCGCGTTGTTTGATTGGTCCCCTATGAATCGGTCTCTTGTATCTGATTGGTTTGTTGGGCACATTCATTTCGACAGTTCTGTGTGTGATTGTTCTGTTGTGATTCGGTTGTACTCTTGGTGCTTCGTGGTCTGGATCCGTCCCTTTGGTTGTTTAATTAAGCGGTCTTCTGTTTTTAGTAGTTTTCTCCCCTTGATGCCATTAGTCAACTGCTTGTCGTTAGGTTCCCTGATCAGAGTCCCATGACTTCCTTTGCGGATCGAGACGAATTGCAACGCAACACAGGCGAAGCAAAAAGAAGAACGAAGATTCTACGAGACATTCCGAAATAACGGCTACCCAAGGAAGTTAATGCAGAGGTGCTTACGAAGCCATCCCCAAGCTGATTTGTCAATACAACCGTTCATAACTTGGATTTATACCACTTCCGTTCTGGAGTTTGATTGGGCTAGAACCCGTCCATGAAAGCCTGCCAGTTTTACAAACATTACACTACTCACAAGCTACTAACTACAGTTGGCGATGTCCACTGTCTCCGTCGTCACTGGAGTTGGAGTGGATGGTGCACTTTCAAGCATAATACATTTTAATATTTTTCATATATATTTAATAACATATTTTAGTATTGGCATTAATATTTAATACGATATTTATATATAATATTATTTTATGTAATATTTAATACATTTATTATTTAATATGTATTTGATATATACTATTATATATCTTCAATAATATATTATAATAATATCTTAATATTTTAATACTTTCTATTATTAATATATACTTAAGTAGTTAATATATACTTAATATTTTTTATTTTTCGAGTTTTTCTCTTGTATACGCGAAATAGGTGTGCATTTATTTTACCTATATTCACTACCCGCTTGTACTCACCGATTTTGATGCAGCCCAAGAACAGTTGTTACATTCAGTGGAATACACTCATTTCCAAATGAATTTGGCTTTGTGAGGGACTCACCTGGAACTCAGCTGAATCTCTCGTTTCTGCTGTTTCCACACAACTACTGAATGTTCTGCTGCACCAGGCCGTCTCAAATTTCAGTTGTTACGATATTCGAGATATTGCGATACATCCATAGACGTAATACACTACTTATAACGTTGCTGAAAGTTCGCCGACAGCTCATGACCGGTTTTGGCCTTCTTAAGGCTCACCAGGTAAGCGAAGTCCCCGAGTTTCCGGCAACCTTGTTCTACTTGAAACCAAGCTGCACGAAATTAGCGAAATACACTCATTTACAAGAGCTATCAGGATACACGTACATTTGTAATACACTACTCATAAGGTTGCTGAAAATTCTTTGACAACTCACGACCCGTGTAGCTATTCTTGAGGCCGATATATGGAAAAATGAATTGAATCGGGGCTCATCAGGTGGGCAAAGTCGTCGAATTTCCATCAACCTCATATTCCACTTGAACCCAAATTGCACGAAATTAAAAATACCATGAATTAGAGATTCAGCTGGGTTCCAGCTGAGCCCCCCGTCAAAATCAGATTGACGTGCAAATGAGTGTAGTTCTCTAAGTTCGCGCAATATGTTCTCAAGTAGAACTCGGGGACTGTGCTTACCTGATGAGCCCAAAAAGGGCAAAACTGGTTGTGGGCTGTCGAATNGAATTTTCGGCTAACTATTTTTTTAATTGGTATTCTGTCGCGTGGCGTCAAGGTTGTATTGTTGACTGGTTCCTAAAGTGACGATGTCTTAGGTGGAAGGCGCATTCTTCTTGAAAATGAAGTCTACCCAAGCTACTTATTAACCGTCAGTAAGATGAACAAAGTCAGTAATTTTCAAAAGATATTTCGTCCAGTGGAATAAATCACTACTCCGGGCAGCATTTGTTGAAAGAGAAGTGGTTCTCCACTACTCTTGTTGGTCACTAATGCAGATGATAATGTCCAGAAATGAGATTATTAGCGGTTTTAAAACAACTGAGAAAGTTTCGCACTAATCGAGAACGTCACTCGCTCCGATTTTGTCATAAAACGTTTTGTCAGGCCAAGTGAGGAAACTGAGGAATAGATCGCGTTTTAAAACAGATGTAGGAGTGATTCTCGGAACATGTGTCAATTACCAGCTTTCATTTTCTCGACTGATTCGTGAACGGTTGACTTCTCGATTGTTTCAAACCTTCTTCAGTAGGAGTTTGGTGTGCCCGCCGAAATTGGCGGTTTTTGGCCAACATTTCATTCGCTTGTAAGGTGATACCATCAGCGAGCGGTGGGGTGGATAACCTATCCTATCAGCCTTGCATAATATCGCTTAAAGTGATAGAATTATCCAGCCCGTTCTTCCTTTAGACAAGTTACGCTTCGAGGAACCCATTGATGGGGGCCGAAGCCTGATTGAAAAGCTTATCTGAAGATCCCCACTTAGTGACCAGTGCTGAATATGGTAACTCCGAATACGGCACAGGACGAATAATGTGGACGGACAAATTTTGGGTTTTTCTGTGATCAGAAATTTCAGAGATCAAAATAACGTGAACCAACGGTACGATAATCAAGTACGGTATAAAGTTAGCAATAACCACCCCATCTCGCAGTTCAATTTTGTCCACAAAACTATGAATTATTGAAAATGGCTTTCTGTGGTTCGCGGAGCTGCCTCTGTTGCGATGATCACTGCATCAAAAATGAGCTACTTATAAGCTGCGAGTAGCTGAAAAAAGAAGATAAATTTATGTGGGCCGCTGTCCCAAAAAAGTGCTTCTACCTCATGTTGATAGATACCTTCAGAGTCAATTACCCATCGTAAAAAGCCTTCATTGTTAGTGGCTGTATCAGGCGCAGCTTGAGACGTAGGCACTGTGACCTGAGCATATAGACGAACGGAACTGTAGGGAATCATTTTTTAACCATTTCCACTAAACAGTACAACCTTAAACTGAACTGATGTCAGACAAAGTTGGACTCGTTCATCTCATCAACCGTTATTCTATAGTCCTTCTGATTTTTCGCACTTCGAGCGCGTTTTGTATGTGGGTTGCGATCCCTTTGCATGCTTTTCGCTGAGCTATTCTTTCGTCATTCATCTGTTCGAATAATTTCACCTGGATTGATGGGACAGCAAATGGTAATCGTCGAGTCTAAGCAAACGCCAAAAATCAATGTTGAATTAAACAGTCTGTTCGGAGGCCAACCATCCCTAATAACCGAACATCACGTCATTTGGACGCACGTATCACGTGCAGGACACGGGTCAACGAAGGCATGCCCTGATTGGTCAGAATGGCAGCCAATCCGAGTCAAGCAACTTTAACTCGACGCTTCTCGCCCCCTGACGGAGATTCTGGCATGACCTTGTGGAACACACTGTGACTACCCNCCGTATAAATACAGTTGTGATAATTTTCCTTTGTCTCCATAAAGGGCTGTGTAGTGCTACCGTGCCCATAGTGGGCGGAGCAAGAAGCCAAGGGACCGATACGGAGTTGCACTACCGTTCAGCAAGTCACAACACAGTCTCACCTCCTGAATCTTGCAATAGGTTGACGTAGCTGCCAAATAACTAAGCACCATTATAAAGGTGATCTTTCATTAGTCCATGATTAACGCAGTATCTACCCCCCCCCCCCCCCATCCTTCCTACTTAAAAACTGTATTCCAGTTTATGGCTCCAGGTAACACGCAAGTGCTCAAAGCAAAGCTGGTTAAACTACACAGTCGAAAAACAGGATTGCCGACACCTAGCAGACTCATGGTGGCCGGTGGATGCGCCTCAGACGCTGTGAAACTGATCGCTGTAGTTGTTACGGGGAGATTGTCCGAACCTCACATTATTTTCCTCTGGATCTCCACAAAAAATCGTCATTATCATTGGAATGGATGCGGTAAAGTGGAAGAAGAAACGAGGGTCGGATGAGATGTTCAATCATGTCATACAAGCACTGTCTTCGAAGGTACTTGCATCAGAATGCACGCGTCATATCTGCGAGAAGATTCATTTCAACTAAGGTTCAGTTTTCGCCGCAGTAAGTCAGAAGTACGGACACGGGTGTATCGTCTACACGCGGCCAACTGATCCGCTTTCGTGGCGGGTAAGCAAACAACTGAGTCATGCATCCAGTCAACCCACAACGCGCACGCGAGCAAATCGATCCGACACGCACCCAATCAGCAGCCAGTCAAGTCACATGGCAGATCGATGGTGGAACGAAGAACGGACACGCACACGCGCAAACTCTCTGACACACCGAGGCAGCTACCACAGCGTGATATGACCGGCCATTGGCGCCAGCCACCATTGTGCTGTGCCCACATGATGTTCTTTGCGTTTTATGTGACTCTGTTCGTGCGGACGTCACCAGACATGAGGACGACCCGAAGTAGGGAATCGACTTTTACACCCCATATTTGCATGGATATTTAGACTACCACAAAGTTCATGGTCAACTCTGTCAGCAAAACTACGGACTTTGGAGACAGCCCCTCTGGAGAGACCGCAAATTGCACTACCACGCAGCAGAGAGAGATAGCGAACAGCATGATATTCTGGATTTTTAGTGTTGGATATCAGTGGCCGTATTGAAGAAGGTCTAGCGAGCGAGTGACTTCCCTGACGGGAAGGTTAGCTTCAAGAGTTTACTTCGATTTCGAAAGAATCGCTGTATGACTCAAGAATACCCTCAGAAGACGAAACGGCGTTTAACATCATTGCAGAACACTGAAGGAAGTTATGCCGATTACGAAGCAGCGTTGTGGCTACAGAGACTGTTTGGGGTTT
>NW_008751856.1:369416-370495 GCF_000715545.1 Opisthorchis viverrini | reverse complement strand
GCGCAAACTCTCTGACACACCGGGGCAGCTACCACAGCGTGATATGACCGGCCATTGGCGCCAGCTACCATTGTGCTGTGCCCACATGATGTTCTTTGCGTTTTATGTGACTCTGTTCGTGCGGACGTCACCAGACATGAGGACGACCCGAAGTAGGAAATCGACTTTTACACCCCATATTTGCATGGATATTTAGACGACCACAAAGTTCATGGTCAACTCTGTCAGTAAAACTACGGACTTTGGAGACAGCCCCTCTGGAGAGACCGCAAATTTCACTACCACGCAGCAGAGAGAGGTAGCGAACAGCCTGATATTCTGGCTTTTTAGTGTTGGATATCAGTGGCCGTATTGAAGAAGGTCTAGCGAGCGAGTGACTTCCCTGACGGGAAGGTTAGCTTCAAGAGTTTACTTCGATTTCGAAAGAATCACTGTATGACTCAAGAATACCCTCAGAAGACGAAACGGCGTTTAACATCATTGCAGAACACTGAAGGAAGTTATGCCGATTACGAAGCAGCGTTGTGGCTACAGAGACTGTTTGGGGTTTGTCTCCGATCGCCTCCGCGTTTCACTCAAACTGCTTCCGGATGATGACAAGACGCAGGACTTCAAAAAGGATAGTCTTTACAGGCTTCCAAGCCGAGCGGCCTTAATGTCATTCTGGGAGTGCACCTGGATTGTTCTTTGCTCCCGTAGACATCGAGAAAGTGGTCTCATGAACGTACTATTCAAATATTGGCTTGGTGGAAATCCGTTTTAGCAGCAAGGTCACCATCCTGAAAACAGCATCTGAATGTTCGAAATCCACCGAGACTCTCAGCTCCGCTAGATGTTGACCAGACAGACAACGCCCCCTCAATATGCAGCGCGTCACAGCCTTGAATCTGACCCAGACAGCGCGAGTCAGCATTGACCAAGGTCAGAAAACGCCCCCGCAATATGCAGCACGTCACAGCCTCGTACCGAAGCCAGACCGTTTGCTTCAGCAATGGACCAAGTACAGACAGTGTCCTTCCAATAGATAGCTTGAGAACGTTGTACTTTTTACACTCACACTCTCGCACTCGCTTGTTTGG
>NW_008751856.1:366182-369285 GCF_000715545.1 Opisthorchis viverrini | reverse complement strand
TCAAACCCAGACAGCGCGAGTCAGCGTTGATCAAGGTCAGACAAAGCCCCCGCAATATGCAGCGCGTCGCAGCCTCGTACCAAAGCCAGACCATGTGCGTCAACATTGGACCAAGTTCAGACAGTGTCCTTCCAATAAATAGCTTGAGGCCGTTGTACTTTTCACACTCACGCTCTCGCACTCGCTTGTTTGGAATATAGCGGTTGTGTTCCCTATTGTGAATCATTTTTTCGGCAACTAGGCCCTGGAGCGGGTCAGAAGCAGATACCTCAGATTGGCGAATCAGCAGATCTAACACGTTTAGGACCAGACGTTTCTGCAAAAAGTGTTCTTCAGCTGACCAAATTGGGAATTCACATGTCCTAGTATGACTGGGTTTTGTTTGCGCGTTCCCTAGGCGAAGTATAAAGTCTTACTGAGGAATTTCAGACCATGGCTTGTCTTGAGCGCTAACTCGGAGAGGATTATCGTTATGCCGCAACTCCCTCCCCGCGTGAGGTCTCCAGTTCTCCGAAGCTCATCAAGACAGGAAGAGACCTCGTCGACTGTTCGTTGACTTTCTCACATGGACAGAAACTTGGCGCCCAAAATTCAAATACGTACCTCCAAAGCAAGGGTCCTTGCGCGATCCCCTAACAGCATAATCGAAAACTAAAGAGCTAAAAAGCACAGTGCTTGAGGCATCTACTACGTAGCAGCTCGGCTAAGTAATGCCGGACAGTCTTTCAGGTGGGGCGGTTGTCTGATTGGAAAATTTAACGCCAAGAAGCGAAATCCTGAATACTTGTTTTGGTAAACTACTTATTATATTTCAGTAATACATAAATAATATACAGCCAAAGAGAAAGCCAAACTGCGGCGTTCTAGAAACCTGACCTAGAACTCTGGCTCGGTTTGCTCGCACAAAGCACGCCACCTGGGTCATACATATGAACGCTCGTTGTCTCAAAATGGAGACCAGAGTGGGAGCCAGGTCACTCAGGTTTAAACTGGTTTTCTTCAGACAGAAGGTTGTCAATATATTTCAACGCAATCAGTTTCGCCCTTCTTCAACCACCCCCCATGAGTTTCCGTCAATCTAATGTTCTAATTGAAACCGAACTGGGCGCAATTTCCAAAATACATTCATTTGGAAGGCTATCTGTGTTCAACGAGAGACAAGTTAATTTTTTTCCAATTTCTTTTACGAAACATGAGGTAACTTTTGTGCAGAATATTTAGTCGGGGAAAAACCAAAACGAGATTCTCAGCTGTCTTGTGAAAACCAAATTCACGTGCAAGTGAGAGTGTGTGTCAAACTCCACCCGATTCGGGGTTCAACTAGAGCATAATGCTGACACGGAAACTCGGGGACTTCGCCAACTTGATGAACCCCAAGAAGGTTGAAACCGGTCGTTCAGTGGAGTACAGCTTCAAGGACTAAATGAAAAGAATGCGAGACGCTAACGCACACATGGGGCTATTGTATCTGTCGGGGTAACTAGCTAGAATGGCAGCGAATGCCGTCAGATTCCGCAGAATAGTCTTGATGACCATCAGAGACACAGACTGGTCGGTAAAACCTTGTCGGCTCTCAAAGGAAAACACACAGCTAACCCTACGATAACAGTAAGAGCGAAAGTTCGTGAACAGCACCGTATAGAACAAGATACAACTACTAGGCGTATTAAACTGTGAGAGTCTAGTCTCAGTTTAGCTTTCTACTATCTTGCGAAAGGTGTTGCTTCTCCTATATTGATCCTGGGTTTCTTGTTCCGCCTACATATCAAGTGGCTGAATGGCTTTTGACAGCCTTTTGTGGAGGCAAAGGAAACTTGTTAGAACTGTACTCCTAGGGTCATCACAGAATATTCCACAAGTTCGCGCCAGAATCTTCGTGAGTGAGCGGGAGGCGCCGAGCTATACATGCTCGACACTGATTGGTCGATATTCCGACCAATCGGGGCATGCCTTCGTTCTCCGTTACTGACTCACCTCCGGGCACTTCGGAAATTGCAGAACCCGGGCACAGTCTGGTTGCCCGCCGTAGGAATGCGCGCGTCAAAGCCTGAAATTTTGCTAGGAATTAAATTTGGTTAGGGCTATAGTTTTGTTTTCCAACCATGAATGCTACCATTCAAAATTGTTTCAAAGGGAAACGAGGATGAGAAAGACAGAAACTACCCGCGGAACGAGAAACTGGTTTAACTAGCTGGAACAAGAAGAGACTCAGAGATCAGACTGAATCAACGTGTCCTTTATGCTGATATCATCCACATGGAACGCTCTAGTTCCCATCGAAATTTCGAAGCAGTTTTAATTCGGGTTAACCAATAGCTGTTTGAGATGTGACAATGAAGCTGAAAATTCACTCGAGGATCTGCTCTTAATCTAAACACATAAGGAGGTGCCATACATGTACCAGGTACGTTTCAAGATTCCACCTCGTGATCCGAAGGGATCGCAACCATCAAGATATGGCGGTGGGGTCTCCACACCTAGACCACAGGCAACTCGACATGAAGCTCAGACGGATCTTTTCCAGAGAATCCCCACCAAAAAAAAACCCGCCACACAAATAAGTCTAGAAAAAAGAGGATATGGAATTGGTACACACAGTTTTTATTGAAGAGGGTGAAATTGGGTCATGTTATTAATAATCTGCACGAAAAGGTCCGTTTTCGGTACCTTTGCCTCCAAACGAACTCACAAAAGTAGCTGTCCACTAAAGATCGGTGTGTGCCAAATTGGCGTTTATTCTGTAACCTTGTAGACGTGTCAAATAGAATCCATGGTCTGTATGTGAGCTCCAGTCGTTGAGTTCACAAAGTTTTCGGTATGATTAACCGTTTCGTGAGTATAATTCATGTCAACCATCGTTTCGATTACTTGTTATGATGCCCAAATATCGGAGATGATGATTGAGCCGGGAGCGATGCAGGCCTGGAATGTGTCCATCAAAGTGGCCGCAGTTCGATCTGGCACTGCACACCTGAACACCTGTTTAGTTTCCCGACAGATCCCTCCGAAAATCCACTGCTGGGGAAGGACTCGCCCTGTGTGGTTTTCACGGCGAGATATTAGCGTTTCATCGATCTCGACGTGTAGACCTGGGCCGCCGATA
>NW_008751856.1:333542-364625 GCF_000715545.1 Opisthorchis viverrini | reverse complement strand
AGCTGAACAGCTAAGTATGTGGATAACTGGGTAGCTACAAGACACAAAACTAATTTTAGGGAATGCGACCATCTACAAACTCAATCAAATTCTGAGATACTGCTCATAATTCGGAGATTCGGACTTTTCGGAAGGTAAAGATTGATGCCAAACAAGCAAGCCAGAGGAGAAGTAATTTCACTGGACACATGAACTTTTCATGGAAGAAGTTGTCGCCCGAGGAGCTGATCAATGTGTGACCATGTGATGTGTTTTCAGTGATGAACTGTTTACAGTTTAGTTTCCTGACAAGCCAGAAAGTGGGAGCGGATAGAACGCTATGTATGGAGAGATCCAGGGGAAGCTATATCAACGAAGACAGTAACTTGGATGAGTGAGCGCCGCTGGATGGGTGACCAGTGTCTGAAAATGCTGTGTGGGATCCTTGTGCAAAGAAGCTGCAATGACAAATAGAGCTGAGGTTGTTGATAGTGCATTTCATTCTTCACTTTGGAGTTGTCGCTTGTCATGTACTTCTTCTATTGGCTTCGTTGAAGAAGACTCTCTCGGAGGAAGTTGATCCACTGGCATATAAAGCACGTGAGGGAACCAGCGCATCATCATCATCTCATCTACCGTGTGTAACTTCTCCAGAAAATGATTTGGCATTACTGACCATTCCGAAGAGACCGGTGATCGAATACTGGAGGTTCGTTATGTCTTCCGCGTACAGAAGTCAGGTTGCTCACCGACATAGCAGAACAGAGTTTTCTACAACCCTGTATACTCGACTTCTGACGGGCAGATAGTTTCCTTTGCTAGTGCTCTACTAGAACCCAAAAATTAGTTATACGAACGAGAAAACGGGGAGCACTAAGAATATCAGCTTGTTGAGTAAAATTATTACAAGAGGTGCATATGCGAAAAAGGGACTTATCGTATTGCAGGTACATGTTGATAAATCCTGTTGTAAGTCCGGATGCAGGTTTCGAGTCTTCTTTGCTGTTGTAGCAGCCTCACGTATTCCCGAGTATCCGTGCTTGAAGCGCCGTAAGCCCTGAGCGACTCTACTCCGAGTTGGGCGACGTGCGTAGCTTTGTTGAGTTGTGTTGTGTTGCTGTGCTGTTATCCTATATGTAGGAACGCTTGCGTGTGTGTGGGTGTCAGCACATGACTTGTTGCTACCTTATCAGACAGTCTATGTCAGATGAGTCACCCTTATGTGTTGTGATTTGTACGTGTAGGGAAAAAAGGCGAGCCTTGGGGTTCAGGTCTTGACTGTGAGCTGTGTAGTCAAGTGAGCCACGATTCTATGACGTGATTTGCGATGGGAAGAAAAAAAGACAAATCTCGTGATCTAGCGAGTGTCGGTGACCTGTACAGTCTCGATGAGGTCAGATAAGAGAGATCCGAACGTGCTGACCTCCCTGATCCAACCTCACAGGCGTAGTAGGTTGGAAGCGAGTCCTTTAATATCGTTCTGATAACAAGAATTCAACGAAAAGATAGACTTTGCTAATACATGTGAAATTAGCAAACTTAAGCGAGAGCATAACGTAGACCTTCGTTTGAGGACGGAAGTTAGTGCATATTGCTTGATACGTCGTCAAGCAGGTCTTCGAGACTCCGATCCCCTCGATCCACTTATTAGTTGATTTTAATGTAGCCTTTGAGTTTTCCAAGTGTGAACTAATCGCGCTACTGTCCAGTCGCTTGTGGCCTACCAGTCAATTGTTCAACCACTGACCAGAAGGTCGCATGTTCGAAGCTCCCTCTGAGTTTCATGGAACCGTTGATGATTCACAATATGGATGGAACGGATATATATTGACCCTCTGCTTTTCAGCTTTCACTGACCTCATTGGCAGGATATGTCTTCCTGTTGTTTTAGTCCTAAGCTGCCTCGCATCCGTCGCTAGAACAGTGATTTGCTCTACTCGGCCTCAAACGCTGTTTTTTCTTCGAAATCAACATCTCTCCCATATGTCCTTTTCTTCAAACTACGGCCCACTGTTTGTGATATTCCAGGTTTTCGCCTCTCAGTATCTACCGAACCAAATCGTCTACTCTCAGGGGACCGCGGACTTTTCGCGAATCATGGTACGTAGCGGATTCCCTTCGATTCCACTCTCGCCTGACTGGAGCAAGACCAGATACTCCACGCTTTCACGAGTGTCGGACGGAAAAAGTATGTAAATTTTGAACACAAATAGGAAGTAGATTCTTTCGAAACTTAGACCGTCTCACCAAACTCTACATGATTTTCAGGTTTTCGCAATCTGAGGCGGTAGAAATGTGGTGTCGTGTTTGCGGTTCCAGTAAAAGGTCATGATATCCCCGCGACACGGAAATGGTGCGAGTTGGAGGTCTCTGCGGAGAAAAGTAGAGTTTCGGTATGCTTTGGGTTGGACTTAAGGCGGCTCCAAATCGCCTACCGTGAATGACACGAAGGTTTTAAGCATCTGTGACACGTTGATAGTCGTTACCGAACGACGATTCTGCCATAGTTTGCTCTGCTAATTCGTAAAGAGCTTGTACTAGCTCCAGGCTCCCCTGTTATTTGGCTGGGACACGTGAACCATGGATTTGGACCACTCACAAACGCCCAACCATCGTGCCTGTGTTAATCGCCCAATCAGAGCAAGGGCGACGATAGTCTGACCTTGAGGCCCTGTCCGGTCTGCTGTATGTGGCACACAGATCGCCTAATAATGTCGGAGTTAAGATCCTATCAAGTAATGGTGACTCACGTTCAAATAGTAAAAAAAACGAAACCCGCAGTCGATGGGTCACAGCAAACGAATGGCGTGGTGAGTAACCCTACAACGCAGTTGCGCCTTGGCCCGAAATCGGAAAGATGGAGAAGTATGTTGAGAAAGCTGTTCCTTCCATAGTTGAGGTACAGCATGGTTGCACTCAAGACGGAAAGAGGACAAGATTCAATGACCTTCAAGCCTAGGATAATGGTACCTGACCTGGATAGACAATAAAAGTGATTACTTGTCACTTTCCACATTTTCAACTCCATACTTGATTTGATTTTTCGGGTCTCGGGGAAGGAAGGAAGAAATTAACGCCCGCCACCCAAATAAGTCTAGAAAAAAGGGGATATGAAATTGGTACACAGAGTTTTTATTGAAGAGGGTGAAATTGGGACATGTCATTAATAATTTGCACGAAAAGGTCCGTTTTGCCTGCAAACGAACTCACAAATGTAGCTGTCCACTAAAGATCGGTGTGTGCCACATTGACGTTCATTCTGCATCTTGTAGACGTGCCAAAGAGATTCAAGGATTTGTGTGTGAGCTCCAGTCGTTGGACCCACAAAGTTTTCAGTATAATTAACCGTTTCATGAGTATAGTTCACGTAAATCATCGTTTCAATCCCTCGGTATGATGCCCACATATCGGAAATGATGATTGAGCCGGCAGCGATGCAGACCTGGAATGTGTCCATCGAAGTGACCGCAGTTCGATCTGGCACTGCATTGCATAAACGTTGCTAATGGATCACTCCGCAGCTTTGCAAAAAACCTATTGCCGTCTCCTTGTCATGAACGAGAGTTGAAAGCGTCAGAAAGTTCATTTAAGGTTTTACGAAGGCCCGAACAGAGAAAATGTTTGCACAAAATGAGCCTAGATGCGGATAAGGAATTGTTTTCATCAAAAATGGGTCAAGGTTGTGTGCGTACATTAAATTGGAGCTGGCCAAATGTGGTGGGCGGGGCTCAACTTGGGCACATGCACTTTTTGCATTTGTGGCGGGGTTTATTTGGAAAAGATCCACCCAGGCTTTATTCACTGATAAATATTGCACTTTCCTTATGAAATGAATGAAGATGTGACCTCATATTAGCTGACTGGCCCATCGATACGTGGTTCATTTCTTTAACTCAGTCTGGCCACAAGTGGAACAATCGCGCGAGACTGGAATTTCGACACCGTACAATCGATAAATTGCTGACGATCAGGTGACGCGGACAGTGGCGTTTTCAAAAGTACACACAGAATCGTCACACTGGGGTGTGCTTAGTTTCAATTAAGTTTGCAGTGGATTTCAAGCATTTCATCACTGGACATTGAAACACCAGATTCCACAGAGACCGCCGAAATTGTTTTTCTCTCAAGTGACTTTAGTCGGAAAATCGCTTTTACCCGGTCGAATCTCCTCAGAACTCTCGTTATTCGTACCCAAAACAAACCAGTCTCCGACAGGTTGAGATTTTATTCAATGACATACCAAGAAAATACATGAAAAGACACCGGAAGTAGGCGTAACCACCTGTCTTCTTGACAGTTCGACGGTACCACTCGCGAAGCACATGCAGTTGGAGAATATCATAAACCAGAGATTCCGTTGAGTCTCACGTGAAGGCTAAACTGATTTGCATATCAATGTATTCGTAGAAATCAGTCCAATTTGGTTTCAAGTAGAACATAAGGTTGACGGAAACTCGGGGACTGCGCGCCTACCTGATGAGCCCAAAGTGGAAGGGCAAAACCGGTCGTGGGCTGTCGAACAGTTTTCAGCAACCTTATGATTAGTTTCTCCGTTATTTGTCCTTTTTTTACAACCATTCCTAGCAGTCTGGAAAAAACAAGAAAAAAAAGAATACGTGTCTTATCTGATCAAGCTGCAGTGATGATGAAAGAAAGAAGGCCTTCGCTGCAGAGTTATTTATTAGAAAATGCCAACTGAACGGTGACAGACTATTGGACAGGAAAGCAAAACTCTCCTATGCATCTTGTGTACAAAAACTGACTGTCCATCTTCTCTTTGAACGCGTCTTCCTGAACTTTTCTGGGTATTCATTGACTGTTGCTCAGATCCAAGCAAATAATGCAAAGCGACTCCACAAATCCCGCAATAGATCTCACTTTTCAAGAAACGCGAAGTGGATTTACAGGAAAACAGATTACTCGCATGCCTCCCTCATTAGTAGTATCACCGTTACAATCGTAACATCCGTTGAAAGGAAGTGTAAGGTAATTGCACAGGGCCGGTGACCTTGACGTCCATATCCTGCTGGTTAAAACAAAGATGCGCCCAATACCACACCGAACACCACTGGTAATATCAGGAATTCGGTTCGAAATGGTTGGTCTAACCAAACAGGCTTCAGCAGATACGCTGAATCAGCAGTCGCGTTTTTGTGACACCAATGCTTGGCAGCACCGCGGTACAATTTCACCGAATCTGGCTATCAGGCGAGCCCAATACACAACGGTAACACGGCGGTAACCAGTTTCCACGACTAAGCATCTCTTTGCCAATTGCTTTGTTATGGCAAATTTCGGTGCTGCTCCAGTGTTGTATCATGGGTGACCGTCTATTGGTTGGGCCTGCACTGAGCCTGCCAGACTACGCGATAAGGAGAAGACAGAGAACCCCGGAAGAGGCTGTGTTGTCAGGACAAAACATACAGAGCTTCTGCGCAAGTACGTCGGATGACCAAATGGCCAAATATGGTCATTCACTTGTTCCGAGCGTGTCATACCGATGGTGATCTCGGGGATGCGTCACTCTCTGCACATGTGCTTTTTCATGTCTGGGCGCGTCCTGACGCTCAACTAGTCGGCGGAATTCCACATCAGTGAGTAAATTAGACCGGTGATGAGCTCATCGAATAGCTCAGGACAGTTCACCAAATCGACGGATTAGGCGGTCGTGAAAAGCACCGCTATTCATCAAAGCAATCAATTTAGTCTAGGCGCAGATGTGTTCTGGGTTCGAACTCGCAGGTGACCAGTTCACGTTCAACAAACATTGAGATTCGTTGTCGTTCTTCTCTGGTTTGGTCTACAAACGTTCTGTCTTAACACTCTCCCATACATAGCGAAATGCGGAGCCTAGAACAATGCTAGAAGTGATCTCACGTGAACTAGCCTCATTTCTGTCCCCCGGATACGTTTCTTTATAGGTGGCGCGTGTTCTAAGTTGTTGCCCTCACTAACCTGAACATTAATCAATCGACCAGGAGTATTAATCATTTGAGAATTCTGTCCCACTGTTCACTCTTCGGTCTTATTCCCTAGGGCGGAGAGCACGCACCGCAGACCTATCGTGAGCTATCCTACAATCGCGTAGTTCGAAGTATCCGAAAACGGATGTCAGGACGGAAGGGATGTGTAACAGTGTGACTGTGGAGTTTGTGACCTTCGTGAACAGAGACAACCCCGATGGGAACAACAAGTGCTTTGATGAATGGAACAAACGTCATCAGTGAATCGAGGTCAGTCTGTTGAAACAGAGAATGATCAGCTTTCTCTTGTCGGATAGAAACTTGTCGAATCAAAACAAGCGGCCCGCCTGCACAGGATATTACAGGTCATCTGTGAATCCGTCAGTTTGGCTTCACAGTGGACTGGCTAGACCGGTAGGAGCGTAAAAACAGATAAACAAGCTGCATCCTCAGCATTCGCACCAGGGAAAATGGCAATTTCTGGAACGCCCTCACAACCGACAGAATACAGCAGTCTGCACAGTTAGCTCACAAAATCCGAGACTCAGTAGAACATCAACGACCGGATATTGTGCGGTTAACGGAAAGAGCTATTGCAATTTTTCTGAGGTTTCCCGAATCACATCATGATCTATGTCATGGGAGGAAGAGGGATGTACTTTCAAACGGCCATGAACCGGAATTTTTGGGGTTGTAAAGGAGAACAGTCCTCAAAGTGCAAACACCCGTCTGTTGGCATTGGAAGATCCCGACGATGCAGATATCAAGCGCGATACAACGAGACCAGGTTCCCGCCGTTTTTCATTCTACTTTCCATTGCTACTGGTGAAAGGAAAAAGGTCTTCACTGCGGAGTTATTTATTGGAAAACATTAACTGAACAGCTACAGACTGCTAGGCAGAAAAACAAGACTCTCATATGCATCCTGTTTATAGAAATTGAATATCTGTCTTCTTTTCAGCGGCTTCCCAACTTTCTTGGATACTCACTATCGCTTAAATGTAAACGAATGCTACAAAGCGAACCCACAAATTCCGTGATAAATCCCACTTTCCAATAGACGCGAAGCGGATTTAAGAGTAAGCCACATACTACTCACATGCTTCATCAGTAGTGTCCACCGCCACACTAGTACTACTCGTGCACACAGGACCAGCGATGTGGAATAATTTTAGTAATAATATTTTCTTAGTCAACTAACACAAATATACTACTTGAAGTGGAAAAGCGGTTAAGGGGGAGCGCACTCAAGTTTGCGCCAGCGCGCTCACAGGTTTTATAAGTCCCTCACCACGGAACCCTTCCCGGGGCAGAGCAAGAGCCCCGAATTTACTGAAACCACCACAGAAGTACTGCTCCGTAATAGAAATTACTCAAAATGATAAGAACTTCTCACGAGGACGACAGTGATCAGGCGCACAAATCTCAACTGGCACCCACGATAGTTCGGTAGGGCTCAGTTTTACAGAAGAACTACGCTTAGATGCATTCCAACACGACCCATTAGCATATCGAACGTCCAACATTTTGAGCAGTAGATGCGGCTGACTAGGTACAGGTCAACTGCCAACAACTGATCGATCCGTTGGCAACTGACTTGCAAACGTTTCACCACTATTCGAGGAGATATCTGCAGTACGCGGCCGAGCGGGTAGTCCCTATCCTGGTTGTTGAATTTCTATAGTTTGTAAAGAATAACGCGGTTGGCTGCTCAAAGGTCATTACATTTAGGGCTCGACTGGTCCGTTCGCGATCTGTGGCCTGTCATTCTGGAGCTCCTTGGCTCAAGTTGTGATTGGTCAGTTTGCGATCCGAACTTCTTTCCAGCTGTTTCAATGTCTGCCTTCCATTGTTTTCATCTTCAATCTGACCGATCATTTCTCAAACTACGGTTTCCACTCCTGGGTAAGGTTGGGTGATTTGCACGACTTCTCTTCGCAAAGTTCCAATTATGTTGGTCTCTTGCTTCCTGGATTTCCTGGTCCTTGTTCAGAGTTGTACAATTCTGTCTAATTAATTCTGAACGTATTTGTGTTCTAGTTATTCTGGGTCCTTCTTCGATTCATTGCACGGCCGGGAATCGTTAATTTCTAACGTTTTTTTCAACTTTTATTCACAAAACTTATAAATAAAGGATCCTCGCAGTTGGGTTATCCTGGGGGTACCTAGTTTTAGGAGATTCCAGACTATTTCCCAGTGAAAGGAAGAAGGCGTTCGCTTCAGAGTTATTTATTTAAAAAATGCCAACTGAGCAGTGACAAACTATCAGACAGGAAAGCAAAACTCTCCTATGCATCTTGTTCACAAAAACTGAATATCCATCCTCTCTTTGAACGCGTCTTTCTGAACTTTTCTGGATATTCATTGACTGTTGCTCAAATCCAAGCAAATGCTACAAAGCCACTCCACAAATTCTGTAATAGATCTCACGTTTGAAGAGACGCAAAGCGAATCTACAAGAAAATATACTACTCGCGTCCCTCCCCCATCAGTAGCATCACCGCTACACCAAGTATCAGTGAGTTGCCGGAGGAAACATTTGGAAAAATGCACCCTAAACTAGAAACGGATCGATACCACCGTACGCTTTTTCCAGTCGATCCGTTTCTACATTCGATCAGTCCACATTAGGTCATATAATATCGTGCGCCACTACGGATGGTCTTACACACACGAATCAACCAAATGGTGGAGCAGAAGGCGGTCACTTGAAATCAGTCAATCCGAAAGTTTGTGGGTTCGAATCCCGCCCAGATGCATGAAATACACGTCGCGAATGAATCTCGGGTGAACGGGAAACAGCCTCCCGACTTCCCCTGTCTGGGCTTGGGCAACCTGGCAGTATCTCAGCCCTCGGGCAGCTAGGCACCGAAAGGGTGCTACAGCTGAACATATGTTACAGTAAGACGTCCCTGCTCAAATTCTGGAACGAAAAAGACACGGTGGATACATGTAATGTGTGGCCACATTTCCCGACAGTGGCTATGTAGAATGTCACTCTGAAACTGTCTCCATATGCTTGCTTACTAGTTGAGTGATTGATGCTCCCCCGATCATCTTTGTTCTGCGGACAGTGTATGTATTAGAGAACACACTGCGGGTGGGCGACCTTACACGGCGCTGTTGGCTTAACAGCTTGGCAGTGAACACGGTTCAATTCGTCTGCCCGAACACACGTCTCTCTTTCGTTTGTGTTGACCTTTAGCTTCGCGAATTGCTGCGTTCTGATCGATGGGGAGAAGCCGGTAGCTCCTTTCAGGACGCCCAAACGAGGTCGAACAGGAGTTAGCATGCAAACATCTTTTCTTTAAAAAAAAAACGGAATATAAGTTAAGTGACAATTTGTCATCCTGAAAACTACTCGAAACGACTGGCCAAAAAGTACTAACCGAGACAAGTCGCACAGGCACCCATAACCGGGGTTCACTCGTTAACTAGTTTGCAGATTGGCAGTCCACCGGCTTAGTACTAAATCAATAAACTTATCACGTGACGTATTGATTAGCCCCACGCCGCTACTAAGTTTAGGTCAAGGATGTACGCTTCGGTAAAGGACTAACGCGGAGATCGGTGCAGCCGGAAGACGGCTGATTCCGTAGACACGATTTGATCGGGTCGATAGGTAACAATGCACTGCATGTGGGTGATGAAGTAATTGAAGCAAGACAAACATGGGCGTTGCTGGGTGTCCCGGGATTTGAGATTATCGAGTAGTAGTCGGAACATTCGGCATCGCAAGTCACTTTGAGAGCATGTACTCTGCTCCGAAACCCCCGAGTGAAATGTGGACAAAGGTTAGCTGGTACACACCTCGACACAAGGTCTGCTAGTCGAACCGGTCTGTGAATAAGGAAACGGCACCCAGAAATTCAGGTTCCTCGCTTATATGCACACGTTGATCGAAAATGCGGTCCACACGAAAATCAGGATTCAAAGTTGATCGAAATCCGTCATCCGAGCCGGACTGGTGTGCCTCAACTAGGGAGAACCGACAGACGCCGTCAGTAGATTTTCACCAGTCATTTAAGTAGTATAATGGTCCAAAGAGAAACTCGGAAATCGTGTAAATAGGCCCGACTGAACAATCCGACAGCCTTGTCGCCGAACAATCAATCAAAAATCAGCGCAAATGCGGGAAATCCAATTGAGCACTACGTCTCCATTCGAAAATAAGTCTTTAACCTCGCATATACGCTCGGATATTATGTTTGCCTGGAGAGCCCAGAACCCGTGGTCAGCAACCGACAGATCCTGACCGATCGGACCAAACTAACTACCAGGAACATCACTCCGATTACCTGAATATTGACGAAACTCGTGGTGCGCTAACGATCAATCGAGCTGATCCCAATGGTGTTCCATTGGGTGAACGAAGGAACAACTGGGTGGGGTTGAAGTTCTCTGCAAGAAGCTACCCACAGTAGATTCGATCTAGGTACAGTTCCTTAATAGCAGGCTATATATGGATATTGGGACCGCTGTACAGTGTTTCATTGGCTATCACACAATAAACACCTAAGCACGAACTTACTGACCGGAAGCTCCGTGGTTCGAACCCGACCCCTGCCTCTCGACTTCCCCTGTCTAGGCTTGGGCAACTTGGCAGTATGTCGGCCCTAGTGCTTCCTTCTGGTTGCATAGCAGTTAGGCGCCCGAAAGGTGCTACAGCTACACCTAAGCGGTATGACGATCACTACTCAACCTGCGTCACCGAGCTTGCGAGTAAAGGTAAGTGGAAAGTTCACATCCGCAACCCGTCTCCTTGCTGTTTTGAAGGCCGATTTTTTCAAGGTCGATAGAGAGCTTTGAAGGTATGCACAGGGTCATAGTGTTCGTTCTGATCAGCGAAATGCAACTTGGTCAGATTTCACGCTACCCTACGTCCACAATTTCAAACGAGGAATGAACAATTCACCAATTCCCCACACAAAATGCATGCACCGATTAGTTTTGTCCCACAAGGTCACACTTTCCACAACCAAACGATTGCACCCTACAGAAGCGGGTGCCACCGATCGATAAGTCCACCCTGGTCCAAGTGCACTTGGTGGACACAATAACTGTCAGTTGGCCTTGATGCAATTAGCCGATCACGTGTACAGTCGGCGAGAGTACATTGTTTTTCGGATAGTGTGGATACACACACACACGCACACAAGAGAGTGGATCAACCAATTGAATCTATTTGCACGTTGCCAGAAAGTGCCGCTGGGGGACAGCGACGAATCGAAAGAAACAAAGGCGTCTCACAGTGTCCGGGACGAAAGAGGTTTCGGGCCGAAAATTAGAACCATGCAGGCTTATGAAATCTGGCAGGCGTGGGGGGGGGCGGACACTCAAAAATGGGAATTGGAGGCTGTTGGGATTCGGCTCCCAAGGAAGGAGTGTCAGGGATGAACGAAGAGTACATACACATTGGGGAGCTGCGCAACGTTCGTCTGAAACATGCGGACCTGGGGAGTGGGACATTTGACAGCCTTTGAGTACCTACACAACAGAGACAAGGAATAAAAAAGCGAGAAGGCGACGGCGGTAAAGCAGGGGCAACAGCAGCGGCGGCGGCAGTCTATACACCCCAGGGAAGTCAATGATTACATGTGGGTTAGGGTGGACGAAACAATCTCGCTGTCCAGCAATCATATTGTACACACAACCCAACAGAGCGATGACCGAAACGACAAGGATAATTTAGAGCAATAGCAACTCCCCTGGTTCGCTTGAAACAGAAAAAAGAAACAGTTTAGCGGCAATTATTATTTGTGCTGTTGTTGTTGTTGTGTCGAACCGCCATTCGGGTCTGAATCCTGGACAATGCGGTAATAGCCCTCGGTGGATAAGGCATCCAAGTCTTCCAAATCGGTACTTTCCAAAAATAGCAGCTTCTCTGCTCCTGGAAAAAAGGCAGACACAAGGTTTGGATGAGTCTGAGGATCAAGGGGATCCGAAAGTGAGACACGAAAAGCTGAACCAGGTCGACTAAGGGCAAAAGGGTTTTCAGCAACCTCACGAGTAGTATGTTTCGCCCTTTGTGAGAAGAAGCAGCAGTGAGCCGCTCCAGAAGAGATCGTTCAGCTGTGGCACCCTTTCATTGCCTAACTGCCATGCTACCCGAAGTAAGCACGAGGGCTGGGATACTCTGCCAGGTTGTCAAAGCCTAGACAGGGGAAGTCGAGAGGCAGAGGTCGGGTTCGAACCACGGACCTTACGGTCAGTAAATTCGCGCTCTTGACCACTTTGGCCATCACCAGAACAGAGCTGACCAGTGGAATCGACACATTACTACCCACACTCTACCCACGCAGCCCACACCACATAGGCGCGGTTTGACAGACCCGTGATCGACTATGTAGATTCGCGGTTTCCTTGAATCTAGCATGTGGTCGGGATATCTATCCATGTAAGCTGCTAATGAGGAACCGGCTTCAAATCGCCCCTCGAGACTGAAGTCGATGGATAGGGGACGAAAAACGGAGATGCAACAATTTCGAAACTACCCGCTACCTAACGAGGTTCTGGTTCAATAGATCAGTCGTGTTTCCTGAGGGTCACGTGAGTGCGAACAGATCTCTAACGGTTTTCACGAGAGACTCAACTGAATCGCTCGTTTATGATATTCTACAAGTGAACGTGCTGCACACAGGTTGCCTCATGATTCAGTTAGCACGATATTCGAGATATCGCGGTATGTTTTCATAAAAGAAACTACTCACATGGTTGCTGAAAACTCTTTGGCAGCCCACGACCGGTCCCGCCCCTCTTGGGGTTCATCAGGTAGGCGCAGTCACTCGTGAAAACCAAATTGATTCGCGAATGAGTGTATTTCTCGAAAACAGTCCAATTTGGGTTCAAGTAGAACATAAAGTTGGCGGAAACTCGGTGACGGTGCGCCTACCTGATGAACCCCAAAAAGGGCGAAGCCGGACGTGGGCTGCTGAAGAGTTTTCAGCAACCCCCTCAAGCGCTAAACTATTTACATCTCTGCGTTTTGCACCGAACCCGATCGAATATGGTGAGCCCCGGAAAAGGCATCGATGAAAGAGAGCACAAATCAAACCAACAGCACTGTCACATCATCTTGGGGAGAAAGCATAAGGCCAGTAACGAAAAAAGCTCTATCACAGTTCTGAAACACTCCCGTAGACTGTTCATCACAGAAAAATGAAGACAGAAAACACTTAATCTATCATTAAAGAATGAACCAAGGACATTCATATCACCTTCAGTGTAGCCCGCGAAACGACGACATAGTTAACCTAACCCTTCCTCAAAAAAATTAGTCGGAACGCATAGAACCCGGGGGAAAACGTTGGGGAACACGCACATTTTTGCCGTGGAATGAACGGTACGAATTACAGTTCACCTTTTGTTCGGGTAGGCGAGTTTCTCCTGACACCTTCTTGGCGTTCCGCCTGAATGGACAATTTTTTTCGCAGTCATCCCGGAATAGTCATTAAATCAGTCCTGAACAACTGGCCCTCAATCGGGACTGAAAGTTGATCAGTCTGACATCTTTGGATTAGTTGGGTTAGAACCACGAGGACTCTGTCATCCACATACCGGTGGAAATGCCGGCCATATTGAATGTTTCGCTGACGGAGTCGATGAGTCAAGGTCTCACTCAAAGGTAACTGTTGTTCATTCCACACGTCAAGAAGACACCACTTATAGCAAGGATTTATTACATAAAAGCATCACGATTGAGATATTTCCATACACCTGGGTTTTCGGTATCACCTCTTCCGGAGACCGATTTGGTCATTGACCTTGAACGGCAAGAGATTCAGTCCACAGTAAGCGGCGTCAAACCTGAGGCTGTTTGAACCCGATAGATTCTCATAAAATTGTCCACTTTCATCAGACCGGGTCTGATTCACACTCAGATGAACCAAGTGGTTAGAGGGCGACGTTACTGACCGGAAGGTCCGTGGTTCGAACCCGACCCGCTCTGCCTTTCGACTTTCCCTGTCTAGGCTTGGGCAACCTGGCAGTTTCCCAGCCAACGTGCTTCTTTTGGATGGCATGGTAGCAGAGTGCTACGGCTGAAAGATTCGATTCACTCCCAGCCGAGTTGGAGGAGTGTGTGTACTGACAGAGGTGAATGCTGAGCATGATTCTGAAGCATGCATTCAGGAAGATCATGATAACAATTGCGAACATGAGTAGAGAAGAGGGGGGAAGGCGAACAGAGGACGCAATGAGTTATATCTCGCAAGTCAACAATGTCAAGCGTCAGGCCGACCAACTCAGATCCTCAGCTATCTGAAAGCCGACGAGACGTGACACGGCCCACAAATAACTCGAGTAGATGTTTGCCCTACCATGGAGACAAAACGGTTTCAGGGAGGTTCTGAGGCCAAACGAACGGGACAGTTGGCTAAAAACTTTGTCCAAAAAAGGACCAGAATGGATTCCCCCCCCCCTCCGGATTTTATTATTCCCGTGTATTTTTCAATCCACTTCTCCCCAAATCATCATCATCATCATCATCAAAGACAGCAACATCAGTGTTGGCACTGATGCTTCACTGCCGTATTAAAAACCCTACAGAGAAGAGAAAAGAAAAAGACTGGGTGAGGGAGGGGACCTAGTGCTGGCCTATGTCAAGCATTCTGAGGTGCCTACACCTCCAACCGCTCAATCAGACAATCTGGAGAGAAACTGACAACACGAACGCCACTGACATCGATTAGCCGCCATTTCTTGCAACGTCTCCAGCCAAGCACAGATGGGATCACAAGGACCCCATCCTAGGAGGCCTGCAACACCAACAACACCCAAACTCTTCGTGATCTCTTTCACGCCTTTCTGTCAAGTCACACGCTGTCCACCTCGCGCTTTGCACCATTCTGAGGCACGGCGAACAACACTCGTCTCGTTGAACGGTGTTTCGGCATGCGTAGCACATGACCGAGCCATCGCAGTCGATGATGCTGGATGTTTTCTCGGATTGGGATGCCTGCAGAACAACCAACTATCCGTTTTTTAATCACCTCGTTACTAACACGCTGACGCCGCGCTTCTGAGGCATCGGTGGTTGAAAACCTGAAGACGCCTCACATCATCTGTCCGCAGAGGCCATGTCTCGCACCCATACAATAACACAGCCCTTACTGTATCCTGGTACACACGATTTTTAAGATCCAGTGAAATGCCTTTTCGACGCTACAAGTGACGCAAATTAGCAAACGTGATTCGAGCCTTTGAGATTCTTGCACTGACTTCATCAGACACACTTCCATCAGAGCTAATACAACTACCGAGGTACGTAAAGTTTTCCAAAATCTCCCCAAATGAGTTTTTTCGAACATGCCACTCATCTTTCTGCCTAGAACTCCTGATCGGAAAGTCAGGTTCATGAGGAGTAGACCTGCGGTGAAAACATTAATGATATAATGATATAATGAAATATTAATGACTCTTTTTGATGAAGGATGAATTGAAATCAGGCTAATAAAAACAAACACACATACACTTGGATTGGGAGAGTTTACTGCGAGGAAATTACTTCAGCCCTTTCCAACATTACTTCAAAAAGACTAAACAGAAACGTGGAGTGGGGATCGATCATTGAATTCATTCATTTTTGTGTGTATGTGTGACCTCTTTTAGCTTCTAAATGGTAGCATGGCACGCATTTTGGACAAATGTGTTGAAAAATGGTTAAACCGATGGTCTTTCGGCTTGGTTTGGACAGAAACCGACTTTCCGGGGCTTTTATTCACCGGATCATGTGATATTTTGGAAAAAGGCGGCCTAAAAACGGAATATTCCATTTTCGCTTTTTCACGATTGTGGAGAGTGCTCGGTGTCACGGCGAATGATCGGGAGGAACCAGTTGGGTCCACTTCGCTGCCCGGGGGGGGGGGGCTAGTCGAACAAAATATCAGCTCAGCTTTCCCATTTCCACCTCTATCCTCTTCATCTGAAATAAGTGCGGGTGAGAATAGGATCATCCTTCCCTATGATGAGACGAGAAACGAACAGGGCGCGAATTCGGTTGGTTGGGGCCTGCGATGAAACGGGACCAAGTGAGGCAACCGAAATTGAAGCCGAGTCGACCTTGGGTTCCGTTTTGTGGGTTTCTGAGGGACAAAATCCCCGTTCCTGATGTTAGTTTTCCAAAACGCGCACTAAAAATCCCGCGGACTACTAGCAACTTTACCGTAGACGTTCGGACGTCACCTAGTGTATGCAAGGGCATCCTAGGATGAGGAAATCCAAGGGTAGAAAGAGAAACTGAAACGAAACTACGCAAAGCTGTTTGGCACGGATTCATCACAAATCACGAGATGGCTCAGTGGTTTAGGAGCGGACTTACTGTCCGGAACGTTCATGCTTCGAACCCAGCATCTCGACTGGTCCTGTCTAGGCTTGGGCAGTATCTCAGTCCCCGTGCTCCCTTCGGGTGGCTTGACAGCCAGGCACCGACAGGGTGTTGCAGCTGAACGATGAAGCCTCAGAGCCAGGGGTTGCGGGCGCAGTTTAAAAGCGGATTACGATCGAATACTAGTCTCTGGCGAAGCGGAATTTCGCATAGAAGCGGGTGTCATTTGGAGTAGAGCAGCTATGCATGGTGGGTCATACACCTACGACCGTAGCTCCGTAGATTCTTCTAACAAGAAAAGACAGTATCTGGCAGTCCCAAAGGTCGGTGGAAAAACCCTAATGAAGATGGTGACTGGTAGTCATAGGAACGATGGGAAAATGAACCAGAACCAGGCAAAAACAACGCTTACCGACTGAGCGAAATCGTTTTTTCTTGTGACGAAACAGGCGAAAGAGGCCCAAGTTTGAGGCATCGGAGCGGCGGGGCTGACTCAATGGGGTGTAAGTTCCTGGAATTTCTGTAGGAGAAAGAAAGAACGCACACTGACAGGGTGGTGGGTGCACAAATAGGTTAGTACTAAGCCTGTACTCATGACCTAATCATACTCTTTGGAGATTTGTAATGGTCAGTGAAGAGTAGTCAGGTTGTTAGCCAGTCACCAGGTGAGCAAATCAAGATGTTTTCAATTGAGCTTTCGTTCTGTGAGTGAAGCCAACCGATTCCGGAAGGCGGACAAGTGAGTCTCGAGTCCGCGACCTCCCGGCTAGTAGTCTGAACACCCAAGCATGGGGTTACGACCGGCGGTGTGCAGACAATAATCAATAAGTGACCAGCTGATGTGGTTTCTGTGATAGAAAAATGAGTGGCGCCATATCCTCTTCGAGCGTCAGCTAACCACACTTCTGATTAGTCGCTCGTGGCCGAACAATTAAGTGTTCAAACTACCAAGTGATAGATCGTGGGTTAGAGACACATCTACTGTAGTTTCTTGAGTTGCGCAAGGATAATGGTTGTACATAAGGATGAAACAGCTGTACAGTGCTTCTGAACTCTCGAGCCGATCGATGAAACCGCTTCCATTCACCAAAATCAAAGTACATTTGGTGGAGCCCCAAAACGAAGCTATGTTGCTAGCCAACTCGAGTGCCCGACAGGGAACAGCTGACGGTGGCTGAGATGAAGGTTTTGTGACCACCATCATCACCATCGTTGTCAGCTGTGATAACCGCGTACAGTGGCTGTAGATGCCACAGTTCAGTTCACCGATGATTCGGGGAGGTGGGGTAGATGGCTGCGCATTAAAAGCGGGAGCTGGTATGACTGATGCGTAAATACAGCACTGTCAGTGGACTGTTAAGTGGTGGGATTGGTATGGGAGCTATGCATTGATGGCAAAAGCTTGGATGCTTGAGCGCCATTGAGAGTGCGACTGGACCACGTCTGACAATGTCTCCAACCAATCGTGTCGGGTTGACAGAAGCATTGGGAATGCACAATGGCGAGATCATTGGCGATTGGGCTGACAAGGGTGAGGGTTCAGACGATGAAGATGATATGGTGTAGGTGAGGGACGTGCACTGACCACGTGATTTCTGCTCTACCGTGTGTTCCTGATGTGAGCTTCCAGCTGGTAGACCGTCCAACCGGGAGAGTAGGGTTTCAGTGACTCTGGCGTTAGCCAGGTAGTCTGTAACACGACCCGTGCCAGTTGGTGTCGGTTCACGAATACGCGATATCGGAGGCCTGGTGTCGTTCGCAAAGCTTGTCGCAGCCGAACCGCCGTAGACTCAAAGTTCCACTGGTTGTAGACGTTGACGCTCGAAGTTCGACAACACCACCTCCACGAAGTGTTAGGGGTCCAAGATTGGGAGTTCAACGGCGTTTAACGGAGACAAACTTGGCGTAGGTGAGACAGACGAGTGTGTGGACAATCGATCCTCACCCAGAAGATTTTGCCGCTTCGCTCGTCGGTTGTTTATCCGTGTTTGACGGAAGATGGCTGTTTGTAGACGATACTATGGTTAGTGAATTACTTTGACTGGCGGGCCCCTACGGAGGACACGGTTGACGATGTGACGAGATCGGTCGTAGAACATAAAAGTATGATTGAAGTGAAAAGTTCAATTATGAAAGAAAGGGCCCCCCTGGGGGGGGGGACTCGGAACACCAACGTGTCATCTTGCCACCATCTTTAATGAGGTCATCCACTTTGCAACACGTTCAATCAGAGTCCTGTGAAACAACTGAGGCAGAACTTTTCACGAAGGAAACTACTCACAAGGTTGCTGAAAACTCTTCGACAGCCGACGACCGGTTTCGCCCTTCCACTTTGGGCTCATCAGGTAGGCGCACTCTCCGAGTTTCCATGCCCTACTTGAAACCAAATTGCACTGTTTTTCGAGAAATACACTCATTTGCAAATCTGTTGTAGAACAACGTCACAAACAAGAGATTCCGTTGAGTCTCTCGTGAGAACCAAATTGATTTGCAAATGAGTGTATTTCTCCTCCTATTTTTAGCGTAATTTTGATCGTGTTTGTGCAGTCAGTACCGAGCGTGTGCGGAAATCTCCTGTGAAGCTCCGTGCCGACAGACAGATTCGTTCGTGATGCTATCTGTCCAAAGGTGGACGAAAACAAAAATGCTATTTGAAACTGCAAATAGTACGACCCATCATGGGGGGTGTGTGACTAAATTCGAGGCTTTCATAACAAGCGACTGGACTGATGAAATCCGAGGATAATCGGGTGAAGAACGATACCACAAAAGGTGCAAACCAAGATCGTATAAACAACAGGAACTGGGGATAGCTCATTAGAGTTAGGGAGCAGAGTTACTGACCGGAAAGTCCAGTTTCTGCATCTCGACTGCCCCTGAACAGGCTTGGGCAACCTATTCTCTCAGCCCTTGTGCTTCATTCGCGTGACATGGCATCTGGGCACCGAATGTTATTTTAGAACCCCCCCCCCCGGAAATTTTGAGTTGTTTATGGTTCAGTGAGCTTTCAACACGTTGAAAAGAAAAGTAATCGTTTGCAAGAATCATTGGCTTAATGATTGAGGCAGTAGGTCTCCAAATGAGTGGCTGTACGAAATCCCCGGGAACATCGGGCACTATTAGACGCAGGAAAAAGTGCGTTTTCGACATCCGAATCGGTCGGTTGACTCGCCTTCGTTATGCCACAGAGATTTGACGAAGCTCTCTCCTTGGGAAGTAAACCTACCCAATGAAGCGCTCACTGTCCAAGTGGTGTACTTAGTTACTGCCTGGGTAGATCCGTTTTGCCATCCTGCTGTTTCGGAACACGACGGTGATTCGTTATCACATCGTTCTTTCGAACAGTCCTGCTCCTGGACCCCCCCACGCCCTGAAGCAATTATTCGCACTGATCCGCAACAAATTGGCGAATGAAGCTGCTCTTCGGTTTTGCTGAGATTCGAATCCCCAAAGGTCTGGCACGTGAGATGGGGTGCAAGATGGAAGCACGCGAATCTGAACAGGTGAGCGCTTGAGGTTGGTTTAATGTGAACATAAATTCTAGAAATCCCGAAATAGTATCTCCGAGGATTAAAACAACAGCCCCATCACCAACATTCCAACAAAATGAGCAGCACATTCGAAAGGTTAGTCGGGCACCACATTCGTCCCGTCCTCATTAGGCTATATGCACGGTTAAAGTGAACAGGTAGGTAGATACACCTGCTTGTAATCCGCTTATAATCGTTAAAAAGTTGTTAAAAAAACGCAAAAAAGCAAGGCTGAACGCACAGCACCTCATCAACTAGCCTCATTTGCACCAGTTAACGAGTTAAGATGGCGGAAATGTCACAGAACATATGGACAAAAAATCTCCACAGTGCGTGTGAAATTCGACTATTCTCGTGCGCTGAAAGTTGATCGAGAACGTTTAGTTTGTACAGTGGCGTTTTTCAAAATAAACAAGTAGTCGTAAACGGGTGAAGTCAGACGGAGAAGCATCCGAGCCATAGATTGTACACGTATACTGAGGCTCAACAACGCTTAGTTCGACTGTACTAAGTCCGCTCCTCTACAAGTGAGTCCTGGGTTCGAACCCGAGCTCGTGAGATGCGCGCTGCTGATGGTTCCCAGAAAGAGTAAGGCAGCTGTACCGTGATTCACCCGAAATTCCTACTCAATGGATAACTGGATACGGGTGAAGAGTAGTACCATCGGAGGGGTTCGATCTTCTGTCCGTACTCAGAAATTCCAACATGGAGATTTCACTCCGAAAGACGGAATGAATTCATGCCGGACAGTAGCGTGCAGGAGCCTCGTTAATCAGCTAGGAGCAGTTGCATGTGAAGACGGTTTGACAACAGTTACTCCACAGCTTCTGAAGCAGAAACCTCACAGGGGAATGTCCAAATGACTTCAGGAGTGTTTTCCTAGCCAGTCAGATCACTTAGTTTTTTTCAAGTAGTGTGAGCTTTTTCGAAGCTCCCATGGGAGGGCCATCGTTCAGCTGCAGCAACCTTGAGGTACCTAGCTGCCATGCCACCCGAAGGTTGTAAGAGGGCTGGGATTTTGCCAGGTTGCCCAAGCCTTGAAAGGAGAAGTCGAGATGCGGCAGAGGTCGGGTTCGAATCACGGACCTTCCGGTCAGTAAATTCGCGCTCTAACCACTGGAACGGCCAGTCAACATCGGGTCAAGGCGCGTAAACTGCACGGACGAGTGGAGCGGTGTTTCAACTGAACATCCCTGTTCAGCAGTGCTCAACTTCCGTCCACGGTGATTGCCATTCGAATACGTATTGCTAATGAGTCCCAATAAGGAGTGATCAGCAGTGCAATATGTCTTTAGGATTCCAGCACAGATTGACGTAGCTTTAGAGGGGGAAATCCGAAAGCAGACTGGATATATTCTATGAAAAGAATATCACGGTGCTTAGATGGGAGTGGGTATCTGTTTTCGGATCGGTTCGTCGGGAAACAAGGTAGATGGAACGAGAAACTGGGGTTGATTCATCAGTTATCAACAGTCACCTGGTCTGACTGGTAGTTTGTACAAACCACAGGTTTTGTTGTAACAACCCTGAATAGTAGACCGACCAGATGAGTGACAGGAAACTAGTCTGAATTCAATGGCCTAGCAGTAGAAACACTGGCGCCTAGTTGTCATGTGACCACGGGGAAGAAACGCTAGAGTGAAACGGGGAAAGAACAGAGCCTGAGCCCAAAAAACCCTCGGGGAGGACAACCGACATTGGTGAAATAGAATCGTTTGCAAATTAAGCTAGTGTTGACTAAAATTCGCACGAATCCCTCGTTTATACTATTTTTTTCTTAACTGCAAGATGCAATCAGAACTACAGCCCGGTACCACCAAGGAGGAAGAAACACCGTTCCCGATCGAAGGGGCTGTTTCTTATACGGGAAGGTATGGTACGTTGAATAACTGGGTTCATCGAACCATCGGTTCCGAGAAGTGCTACACAACGCCAGAATGTACTGTCCTACAGTACGGAAGGTCGAGTCCTAAACCAGTATCGAAGCGGGTGCCGGTGTCGGCGGACTGAATTCCTTCCTCCATGAGCTATACTGCATTTGCCGTGGGCGGAAGGACGACAGTATTCGGTTTGTGAGAGATAGAGCATACGGTGCCAAAGCTCAACCGCTATGGATACGCATGTTGATCACGAAACCGACCTCTGCAACTCGACTGCTCCTGCCTAGACTTGGGCAACCTGGCAGTATCTCAGCCCTCGTACTTCTTTCGAGGCAGCCTGGTCCGAAGGAGTGCTACAGCTACCGAGGAATCCCGTCGCCAGGGTCCACGGGAAATCGTACACATGTGTTGTTCAACGGTGGTATCACGTTGGTGATCACGATGACGACGATGCGTGGATATCTGTGAAATCCACAACTCTTTGGGCAACCGGCAGTATCTCAGCCCTCGTACTTCTTTCGAGGCAGCCTGGTCCGAAGGAGTGCTACAGCTACCGAGGAATCCCGTCGCCAGGGTCCACGGGAAATCGTACACATGTGTTGTTCAACGGTGGTATCACGTTGGTGATCACGATGACGACGATGCGTGGATATCTGTGAAATCCACAACTCTCCTTGTACGGCGCTATTAGATTGGTACCAGACCAAGTCAAGTGGCTTTCATGCCAGACCCCCCATAGTGATATACTATGTTTTGTTGGGTCAGGTGCACAAAGGACGTTTGGTCAACCCCACTGACGAGAGGTTCAAATTCCGATATCGTGCTCGGATGTGTCCATCCAGTTCCTGATCGTATCCCTTCATATGAGCTTTAGTTCCTAGTGGTCACATGAGGAACTACCGGTATATTGCTGTCGATGATGGAGGTACGGCGTCCAATAGACATGCTTCCAACCAAGCCGAGGTTAACCCCTATCGATCCAACAAGGAAGTAGACACGAATACAGGATATCTCGCGTCACACGCAGCCACCCTGCTGTGATTATGTACTTTGCAAGGTCGATTTAACCATAGTGACATGTGTCCTCATCGTTCGAACACCAGTACGCGTGGGGATGATTAGTCCGGAAATCGATATTGCTACAAGTTGAACTGGATGGTCAAACGTTGCCTAAGTATTTCAACACTGACACCGTTTATGTAGTAACTTGGCTGAAGGAAAAAGAGGATTTTACAAACGGGCAGTTCACACAGCTAGCGGCAGTTCATTCGATTTGAGCTACAGCTGTGCGCCTTCATCAAAACACATCAGTCTCAGTTTGCCTCCTGACTGTCGAGAAGAGATTGGACCTTACCGTGGTGTGACTGTTTGAGCACCTCGGCGATCCATTGAGCTATACTGGGAAGTGTCTCCGTGACACTCAGAGTCTCTCATATCATACCAGGCAATGGTTTGAGGTCTCTCTCCTGGCTCTTCAGGTTGGGGGTTAGAACATGTGATGACTTGTTCCGTAGAAATGGCAGTCTACTCGCATTTCCCGCCAAGCACCGCTGCCTTGCGGTTAGGCTTTTGAGTCAAAGGCTTTGGTTGAGGACCTTAATCGTCCTCCTGTTCAGGTATGGGCGCCCTGGCAGTATCCCAGCCCTCGTACAACCATGACAACCTGACTGTAAGGATTCTCCATCGTTTTCTCAAAGAACAGGGAGGTACTTGAAATCACTTGATGATGAGAACCGCCACACCATAAAAGTGGCCTTTCTCGATAGGCCACTCGATGGAACTCGGATGCCTAGTGATGCCAATCAATTGTTGACGGCACCGCTCACGGGAAGGGGAGACATGAAACGGAAACTTTTTCCAACTGCATACACAGCAGACATTTAGATTACTGGCCATTGTAGTGGGCCACGCTTTAAACATGTTTCACTGTACTATGAGTCAGCCTGAGTCCCCCCGATTCAAGTACCATTGTACTTGGAAAAGGTGAAACTGATAAGGAAGTTCAGCACATAGATGTTAGGCGGAACTCCATACGGATCCCGCTCACACTCAGGTGCTGCAACGGCCGAGAAGTCCATCTCACGCGAGATCGGCCAAGAACTCGGGACGTTTGCCGATCCGGTATCGAGCTGAAGTCTGATTGGTCGAAAGCCGGGACCCAACAGCCAATCATGACCCAGCATTGGCCGAATGCCAGTTGCCCATGGCGCATCCAGAACGCGTCAGAATTTACAGAAAGTTATTGCCATCTACGCCATATATATACATAAGAGGCGCTGTACAAGTGCTCCTGACTTCGTTCTGGGACCTTTGGTGGTTGTTTTGACGTGAACGCCAGCTTGGGAGGCTCAGACCGAGAACTAAGCGGAGAAAAATACCGTTACTACAATAGATCACTTCCAAAATAAAACTGATGGGCTGATATGTGTTGTCTAATCGGCCTCTGACATCCCGCTACTGCACCACATGGTCTCTCTATCATTCATCGAAGAGCTGACCCTAAAAAAAAACACTTTGCCGAGAACAACAGCTGACTAGTGCGCAACTAACGTAACAAAGGAGAGAGAGGGGTTTATGAAAAATCCTACCTGCAGCCACACAAGCGGCTGGGGGCGCATAGCGTAGCGGAGGATCATGTGAACCGGATAAACTAGCCGTCTTATTCTCCGCGTCGGAAGACTTGGGTTGTCGCGGTGATAAGGGTGAGGTGGGATCTAATCCCAAGCACTCTTGAGTTCCAGGTTGCCAGCTTCCAGTAGCACCAGCTACTGCCATAGCCGAAGCAAGAGCCGCCGCGCTGATCGGTGATGTGCCAGATTCCGATGGGAGACTGCTTAGTCCGGCTACAACACTGGCCAACTGGCGAGAGGGTCCCAAAAGTGCCAACGAGTTTGTACTGCTTCCGTGGGACTCTTCGGTATTTCGCTTTCCGGGTCGCAGCAGGGCTCCGGAGCCAAGAAGACGTGAAGTTCTCAGCCGGCTCGCAAGTGACTGACTTCGTGAAGGAGTGCCAGAACTCCCAGCCAGCAAGGTCGAATCATCTTTGGTGAAATCGAAGTCTGAATCCGGAAATGGGAGAAGAATGCGTTGGGCAGGACTTTTGGACTCATCAGCACCCAGAATATTGGAACGCTTCAGAAGACTGTCTGTCCTTTGGAGGCCTTCGACAGCACCTGGAAGCGGGGAGAGAGAATTACAAAAAAACATTTAGTTTTATCAAACAAGGCTCAGAGAGACTTATCCTTTGCACAAACTTCAATCCGTTTTGCTTCAGTGGAACCCAGCACGATCGAAAAAGAGCTACCTGATAAGATGCCTGGTGAATTACAACCAATCGTTAGTTACTCTAATTGGTGAATCAGTCGATCAACTGTTCAGCTGTAGCACACTCTTGGGGTCCAGCTGCTATGCTGTCAGGGCTGATATAGTGCCAAGTTCCCCTAATCCAAACGGGAGCAGTTGAGATGCCGCGGTTGGGTTCGAACCGCGGACCTTTCGGTCAGTAAGTACACTCGTGCTAGCTCGAGCAGATTAGGAATCATAAGGCAATCTATTGAAATGTGTATCGAATCTCAACTGACATCACGATAACCCCCCCATTCATTTGCTCACTCTGTCCATGTACTTTTGATTGCCACATATGTTTTGCTCACATGCACCCGCGTCACTCACCTTGCCTGAAAGGCCGCTCGACAAGGTGTGTGTGAATGTGCGCAACTGACCCTCTTATTCATGTGTGTTCGTGCCCCCTTTATTGAACCTAACCGGATTGAGAACTCCCCGAGGAGTTTTCAGCAACCTTATGAGTAGTACATGACAAAGATATACATGTATCGCGATATCTCGAATATCAAAGCGACTGAAACAGGAGGCGGCCTGGTGCAGCACATTCAGTTGCCTGAGAACATCATAAACGAGAGATTCAGCTGGGTTCCAGGTGAGTCTCTCGAAAAGCCAAGTTAGTTTGCAAGCGAGTGTATATTCGCTAACCTGACTTGTTGTGTCATGAGCTCCGTTTAATCGTAACGCCAATCAGAATCACGCGATTGCCCTCGGAAGGGACGACCCACCGAGACAACACTCTGCACACCGTTCGGACACTGCCAGCCAGTGGCAGACTTGCGCACGTGTTGACGCCAAGAACGTGGACAATTTGAGTTTGTTATATAACTTTGTTTGCCTTTTTGTGATTTTCGAACCTTTTTGCGATTCGGGATTGTTAAACCTACGCGTGACACAAAGTTCTGTGTGGGAAACTTCAACAATGCGACCCTTTCGATCTCCCGCCATTCAAGTTGTCCTCGCGTAGGGTGTGACATATGCTATGTTGCACTCTTCATTCCCGCAATTATACAAACATTGCCAGTTAGCGAAATAGACTCATTTGCAAACTAATTTGGTTTTTCGAGAGACGCACCCGAATCTCTCGTTTATGATGTTCTCAGGCAACCGAATGTGCTGCACCAGGCCGCCTCATGTTTCAGTCGCTACGATATTCGAGATATCGCGATACATGTATATCCGCAAAACCAAATTAGTTTGCAAATGAGTGTATTTGGTTTCAAGTAGAACATGATGTTTACGGAAACTCGGGGATTGCGCCCCAACCTGATGATCCCCAAGAAATCGTTCAGCTGTAGCAACCTTTCGGTGACTAGCTGCCACACGAAGGTTGCACGAGGGCTGGGATACTGCCAGGTTGCCCAGGCCTAGACAGGGGAAGTCGAGAGGCAGAGGCCGGGTTCGAACCACGGACCTTCCGGTCAGTAACGCCGCGCTCTAACCACCTGCGCCATCTCGCCCCCAAGCCCCAAGAAGAGTGAAACCGGTCGCGGGCTGTCGACGAATTTTCACCAACCTCATGAGTAGTGCATTACAAACAGTCTGTTATCTGCGTAGACTGGAAACAGTTTTCTTGGTGGTTCAACTCAGTACATAAATAAAACAACTTCAGCACGTGCAGCAATGGGATTCACTCAACAGCACTTTATGAAGTGGATACTTGCATCTGCATTGGTCTAATTTTAGACGTCCCAGATGGTGGGAATCAGTGAACAAATGCAGGTTAAAAATGGTTTCGTTTTTAATAAGCTCTGTTCACCCAAACAATCCTTGTCAGTGATCGTTCCCCCCAGTGCGATGCGCAACTTTGGACAGTGAGAGAGTCGCGTAGGTTCGCACAAATGGTGAGGGAAAATCCACGACAAGAACGAAGCGAATCGACCCGGACTTGATCACTGCACCGACAAAGGGCACTATATCATGTCTGGGTGCGAATTAATCACATTGCTGATCAGCCACTCGTAGCCGAACGGTTAATTATTCAAACTACTAGCCGGGAGGTCGCGGGTTCGAGACCCTTCGGATGAAACAGCCGTATACACAATGCTTCTCGGCTTTTCGGCATAGATTGGCTTCACTTACAGGACGAAATCTCCACAAAAATCCCAAATCTCCTCGCACTACCAACAATGTCATGAAAATAAGGTTCAGTATGCGCTGTTGGACCAGTGCTTATCTCGCATATCAGATGTCCGGAATTCGAACTCAGGTACGGATATGCTCCACTGATAAGCTCTACTAGGAGCGAAACTCGAGTCCAGTGCTTCCCCCTTTAGGATGGACTCACCAGAATAACCACGCCAGGAGGGACGGTTGTCCAAACAAGGGTGTGAAACATGAAAACTAGTTCAGTGGTGTCTAGAAGCGATTAAAAGAGTAAGAAAACAACCTTAGACAACTGTCCGCTGATCACGATCCCCTGCAGCGGGTATGAAGGAACCAGTGCAATCGAGAGATACACTCATTTGCAAATCAATCTGGTTTTCACGAGAGACTCAATTGAATCTCTCGTTTACGATAATCTACAANGTTTCGCCCTTCTTGGAGCTCATCAGGTAGGCGCAGTCCCGAGTTTCGGTCAACCCTATCGTTCTACTTGTACCCAAATTGGACTGTCTTCGGGAAATACACTCCCTTGCAAATCAATTTGGTTTTCACGAGGGACTCAACTGAATCTCTCGAAACCGTTTGTGGGCTGTCGAAGAGTTTTCAGCAATATTGTGAGTAGTTTCCTTTATGAAAACCAGTGCAGTCGTTCTCACAAGTGCCGACCCCAGACAGGGGTCCGTTGCAAATTAGAGCCCACTGCTCTCCAAGTGAGTCAGGTGTTCAGCTCTGACAGCCAGTTGGTACTTAGCTGCCATACCACCCAAAGGAGTCACACGGATTGAGACACTTCCACGCCTAGACAGGAGCAGTCGAGATACCGGGATCGGGTTCGAACGAACCAGCAATTTCTCACCGAGTTATCGCGAGCTCATTACTGATGCATAGCCTGCGTCACTACAAGGGTTTAGGTCTCCCTGGTTGAATTAGGTTTGAGGTTAGATCAGTGGCACGCTTTATCATCAAGTGAGTCTAGAGAGCCTGAGGGCTGGTGAACACACTATGCGTAATGTCTAAATCACAGTTGACGAGATTCTTCATCATGCAGTGTAGAATGGTATCATGTTGTAAGTTGCAATTTGGTAAAAAAAAAAGCTTGTCCGAGTCCCCATGCCTAACCGCAAGTATGTGCGGACCGAAACCGCAAAAAAGATGACGAATCGTAACAAATGATCCTTCCTGTTAGCTATCAGGTGCACTGGAGTCCCCAGTTTTACTGTAAAGAAGGATTCGTACAAGTATACAAAAGTTATTTTTGTCCTTTTTTACTGTCTTACAAAGAGGAGCAAACTGCCGCAGCACCAATTTGACCAGATTTATGTCTCCAGTGCAAAAAGTCTGATAATGGAACGCACACGCTTCCAACACAAATATTAGCGGAAGGACCGAAGTGTGGACCGTTTTTGAAACATCGTGCGTGCCTTGGCATCGTGTGTGTGGGCGAGGAAGATAAAACTATGCTTGTCCAGTTCACTTTCTCCATCATCCCTCTGAAGAGAGATTACTACAAGTTGGTCACTTCAAGAGTTATCCAAAAGTGAACTTCCTGGTTGGTATTTGGAGGTGCAAATCGATTATAAAGGAAGCTACTCACAAGGTTGCTGAAAACTCTTCGACAGCACACGAACGGTTTCGAGAGATTCGGTTGAGTCTCTCGTGAAAACCAGATTGATTTGCAAATGAGCTTGAACCTTGCGAAATGTTTTTGAGTTTCCATTGTCGCATCTCGTCGTCTTGAAAACACTACTCATTTACCTCCTCAGCCCAATAGCAAATGGCAGTGCTCGAACTCTGGTACAAAGGGTTGCGGGTTCTAATCTCCCTAACGATCTCCAAATAGCTGCACGGTGCTTCTTGGCTTATCAGCCCACAAGCATAGCCTTTAGGTTGCCTCACTGATTGCATCCTTGTCTTGTTGAAACACAGAGAACTGTCGCCCCCAGAGGTCACGAACAGGTTCATTACACACAAAAAATCTCCAGGGGCCAATCCAAACAGTCGATATGATGAGAGCCAATTGATGTTTGAGTGTCAATGTGGACGAATGTATTTTTGAGGGCGGTGTACTTTTTTATTCTTCACGATAAAAATGGTGGGAAATAATTTTGAAGTACATTGAGGTGAAACAATCAGGCAGGAATTCTATCCGATGTCGGAAGGAGACACTCTGTTGTGAACCACAATAGATCATATGTTTCTGGGAAGTCATTTCTGATTGAGCAATATCTAACCAACCAGATCGCTCAAGCGTGAACACGTTCACTCGTTTAGACGTGAGAATTCAGATGCATCCAACGTGCGTCGGTGGAGTAGTGGTAACACGCTCGCCTCGCATGCCATGTGTCCGGGGTTTGAATCCCGGCACGGCCATTGGATATGCACTGCTGATGAGCTCGAATAAGAGCGAAACTCGAGTCCAGTGCTTCCCCTTTTTGGTGTGGACTCACCGCAATAATTACGCCAGAACGGGAGGACGACTGTTCAGACGACAGTGATGTGAATGTGAACAATATCCAACCATCAAGAGCAACCAGCTCAAAACATGCAAGTCGATATTTCGTCCGGCACATGAGACCAACCGAAAAGTACGGTTCACCGGCCACATACTTGCTCACAGTCGTCACTAGAACGGATCACAAGAATCCTCGGGGAGACTCGAAACCGCAACCCTAGTTGGATTATTTACAGTTTGTACAACGTCAGTACTCCCCAACCACATCGTTCAAGTTGACGATCAATGACAAGGCACCCTTTCGGTTCCTGGCTGTCATGCTGGCTGAAAGAAGCACGACGGAAGAGATACAGCTGGGTTATCTAAACCCAGACAGGCATGCCGGGGTCGGGTTCGAACCACGGACCTTCAATGGCCGGCATGCCGGGGTCGGGTTCGAACCACGGACCTTCCGGTCAGTAAGTTCGTGCGTGCCATCTCAACCTCATGTTACGTGATCCGGTAGTGAGCGGCTCCTAGCCAAAGGCATTCTGCTTGTGTCGGTTGGTTGACCTACGTGTATTGTATCATCTGTGCTTGGGCACCAATATTGCTGTGGTGAACACTGCTCGCCATGTTGACGAACTGGCAAGATAGGGACGAGTCAAGGGGAAGAAACAACAGAAGTACCGCGGTTTCATCATTATTTCGAACAGCATTTGGGTACGTCTCGTGGTGTTCAAAAACACCTATAAAAATTAGCGAGTATACACTCATCTGCAAACTAATTTGGTTTTTTCGACAGACTCACCTTGAATCCAGCTGAATCTCTCGTTTTTTGATGATGTTCTCAGGCAACTGAATGTGCTGCACCAGGCCGCTTCATGCTTCAGTCGCTACGATATTTGAAATATCGCGATACACGTATATTTGTAATGTACTACACATAAGGTTGCTGACGGTCGACAGCGCACGACCGGTTTCGCCCTTTTTGGGGCTCATCAGGTAGGCGCAGTCACAAACGAGAGATTCAGCTGGGTTCCAGGTGAGTCTCTCGAAAAACCAAATTAGTTTACAAATGAGTGTATTTCGCTAAATTCGTCTCAAGTGGAACATAAGGTTGACGGAAACCCGGGGACTGCGCCTACCTGATGAGTCCGAAGTAGAAGGGCGAAAGCGGTCGTGGGCTGTCGACGGATTTTCAGCAACCTTATGAGTAGTACATTAAAAATATACCAATAAAAATTGTTGCATGGGTTTAGTGGATTCATACTGACAGGAAACATTGGATCAGAGTAGAGCGCCAGTAGTCACAAGTTAATTTTGTGTGCACATCCATGATATGATGAAAGCGCTCCCACACATCATCATTGACAGGATGACATCATTGTTCAACATCGATGCGGTATGAGACAGTGTTAGTTGTGAATGTCATGGTTGTACGAGGTATGTGATACTACCAGGGCGCCCACAACTACACAAGAGGACGGCTAGGGTGCTCAACCAAAGCCTTTGGCTCAAACAAAAG
>NW_008751856.1:324753-333535 GCF_000715545.1 Opisthorchis viverrini | reverse complement strand
GACGGTCATCGTTCAGCTGTTGCGTCCTTTCGGTGCCTAACTGCCATGCCACCCGAAGGTTGCACGAGGGCTGGGATACTGCCAGGGTGCCCAAGCCTAGACAGGGAAAGTCGAGTGACAGAGGTCGGATTCGAACCACGGACCTTCCGGTCAGTAAATTCGCGCTCCAACCACTTGGGCCATCTCGCCGCAAGGCAGCGGTGTTTGGCGGGAAATGCATTATCATTCCTACGGTACACGTCGCCACACATGTTTTAACCTCCAGCCTGAAGGGCCAGGAGACTGTGTTTGTCAGACCTCTAAGCACTGACCAACCTGGTATGAGAGACTCTGTGAGTGTCGCACGGACACCTCCCAGTATACCTCAATGGGTCGCCGAGGTGCACGAACCCCCACACCACGATAAGGTCCAGTCTCTTCGTGACGCGCGCGTACACACGCGGACAAACTTGTATTTACAAACCGAAAGTGTGTCATGCAAAAGGCGCGCGCCACGCACGTTCTTCTGGCAGTACCGATCGTGGTTCATCGAAAATAAAGACAACTTCCCCGTGGCAAAATCGAAAGAGGCCTAGATATTGGAGCTAAGGCTGTGTTGCTGCGCCGGAGCACGGAGCAGTCCAACAAAGGGAAGCGAGCCTGATACCGCGAAAATTCACATCACAATGAGGTCTGGAGATGTAACCATACCGCTTGTGTATGTGATAGCGTCAGACGGTCAACAGCATCTCTGTGTTCACTGTGGCACTGATGCCGCCTTCTTTGACTAGGAAATCCCATTCTCTAACTGTCCAACGCTTGGCTGGCAGCGCACTACTCGGCATGAAAACCAGTAGTATGGAGCTGCACCGTAGCCTAGCGGGGGGGGGGGGAGGATTTTTGAGTCGAAGGCTGACAAGCAAACCTCCTGAACAACCCAAAAAAGTGACCTCTCCCCGCGCAACACGGAAACGTCCGACGATGATTCCACCAATCGATGCTCTAATTATTCCTTTTACTAAAGTGATCCCCTTTATTGCTAAGGCCAGCAATTCAATGACCGTTTCCAGTCCTATAATATTATTATATATAATGTCAATAATTAATTAATTAATTAATTAATAATGTTGTTTGTTTTGTTTCCGTTTGCTACGTGACAACCCGCAACATCTGCACCAAGTCAACAGAGAGTCGTTGCTCATAAACATTCACCTCGGTGAGGGTGAACACATGCCATCGATAAGAAGGTGAACCCCAGATGAGCATGGTGCGTTAGTTGGTTGTGAATCGGGCAACTGTTGATCTGTCTGTCGAGCTTCCCATCGCGGGCGAACAGCATCTCCACATGGTTGAGTGGATCCACCGAACGGAACGTAAGACTTTTCAATACAACCACCCGGTTGTTTATTTTTACAAACGCCTCAGAAACGATTGTTTTTAGAGCGGTTCCAAGCAACTTCCGACATCGTTTGATTGGATTGTTGTGAACCCTCGATTATGAGAGAGAGCGCTCAGCTGTAGCACCTTTCCGGTGCCTAGCTGCCGTGCCACCTGAAGGGAGCACGAGGGGTGGGATACTGTCAGGTTGCCCAAGCCTAGACAGGGGAAGTCGAGTGGCGGAGGTCGGATTCGAACCACGAACCTTCCGGTCAGTAAATTCGCGCTCTAACCACTTGGGCCATCTCGCCCTCGACTATAAGCAATCAGATTAGCCGGGTCACTTGCAATCGAAGATTGACTCTCGCACAGAAGTCCTTTTAGGCTTCCAAACCATTTGGAATAACCAGTGAACATAGAAACCATCTTGATTGAATATTTGACGTAAATTCTCTCGCTCGATGGTGTCCTCCAACAAGTGGTACACCAGGCAACGGCTTTCACTGGCGTTCGCGCGAGACTGTTGTTTATTTTCGAAGACTTTCGCTGATTCAGCTCACGCTTAACCCTCTCAAGGCCCGTATCCGGTAAAGAAAAGTACAAATCCAGCCAAGCCTGAGCGGTTGGAAGATGCAGTCATCAAGGAATTCTCTTAGCAGCTCAACAGACTCCTGAAATGAACCGCTTTGACTAAAAGTTCATCATCATCGTTATCAGCTGTTGTCGTACAGTGGTTGTAGCTGCCACAATTTCGTCCATTAATGATCTGGGGAGGGGCGGTAGGTAGCTGCGCATCGAAGGCGGGAGCTGATACGATTGATTCGTGAATACAGCACTATCAGTGGACTGTTAAGTGGAGGAATTGGAAAGGGAGCTATGCATTGAAGACAATAGCTTGGATGCATGAGCGCCATTGAGGGCGCGACTGGGCCATGTCTGTCAATGTACCCAACCGTAGATGTGGCCCATCTATGGGTCCCCCATCCAACGGGACGGCAATGACCAGCGCAGCTGGGTTTGCCCGCGTCAAGTAGCCCCCTTTCCCCCTTCACGTGGTTCTACAAAAAGGGGGGCGAGATGGCTAGTGATCAGAGTGCAGATTTACTGTACTGTAATGCACTGTACTATCCCGGTCCGGTGAGCGATCGCACATACTTCATGCTTGAGAAGTCGTACGGAATTGAACGCTATTTCTCACTCGACTGAGTCCATTTTCCTCTTCAGTCAGGAGAGGTGGCTCAGTGGTTAGAGCGCGAATTCACTGATCGGAAGGTCCGTGGTTCAAACCCGACCCCTGCCTCTCGACTCCCCCTGTGTCTAGGCTTGGGCAACCTGGCAGCATGCCAGCCCTCGTGTCTCCTTTGGGTGGCATGGCAGCTAAGCACCGAAAGGGTGCTACAGCTGGGTGATTTTTTTTCTCTTTAGCCACAACACCCTATGGATGAAGCGCATGGGCTGAGATACTGTTACAGGATGCCCGAGCAGTCGGGAACTAACGGCTTTCCGGTCAGTAGTTTCGTGCTTTCATCGCTGAGTAATCTCAGACCCTTGATCCGAACGGGACAAGAAGGTTACCGATGCTGACCGTCTACGAAAGTGGTTCCAAGTTTTGATAGATAAGTTTCCGATTAAAACGAATTCAACCCACACTGGGTTTCCAAAAAAGAAACTCACCACATTTCAGCACACCATGTGACTGGTTAGATTTATCGGACGAAGGGGCCTGAAAGAAAAGAATGGAGAAAAACGAGTATCCATGTGACTGACATCCATCTGGTTGATCCGCTAGCAGATAGACCGCTTGAAGCACATGCAAGTGAGTCATTCACAGGAAACCTATTTGAAGACGAAACCTTAGCTTCGCATTAGTTAGAAGAAGAAAACAAAGATTTACAAAAAAACGCTTGTTGACATTTATGAAGACATTGGTCCCATCGCGCGCGTGAGAAAATGTCAGAGATTGTACAGAAAGCAGGCGCAGACTATGGATGGGTGGGTCAGGGGGGGGGGGGATTTCAAAGAACGGAAATCGCGGTCGAGATGAACATGGTGCGTACTGAAGTGATTTAATCGATTGGTTGCAATGTCGCCTGGCCCCACAGAGTAACAAGAAGACCAACCGAGGTGGTGAAGCTAATCCGTACAAGAGTCGGATCCGAATTGGGACGCCTTGAAACCCCAGGTCAACTCACTATAGTTATCAGGAACGTCACATTCCTGAGAACAACCACTGAATGCCCGGAATCTACCGAGACTGTCAGCGCCGCTAGATGTTGACCAGACAGATAACGCCCCCTAAATATGCAGCGCTTCACAGCTTTGTATCTGACCCAGACAGCGAGTCAGCGTTAGTCAAGGTCAGACAACGCCCCCGCAATATGCAGCGCGTCGCAGCCTCATGCCAAGGCCAGACCGCGTGCGTCAGCATTGGACCAAGTGCAGACAGTGTCCCTCCAATAAATAGCCTGAGACCGCTGTACATTCGCACTCGCTTGTTCGTAAGATAGCTGTTGTGTTCCCTTCTGTGGATCATTTTTTCGGCAACTAGGCACTGGAGCGGGTCAGCAGCAGATACCACAGGTTAGCAAACCTTCATCGATCCGTCGATGATATTCTCGAAATCGTTCAGAAGCTTTTCGATATGATGGTCTATCTAGTTTCGACAAGTCGATGACAAGCCATATGACCCCCACCCCACCGTTCATGGCACCGCGGGTTGTTTGACCTTGAATGGAACATGTCATTAGGCGTCGCAGTTTGAAAGAGCATGGTAACAGAGGTTACAGCAGTTCCAGTTTACAGTTGGACGCGCATCGCGTGAAGAGTGCTGATGGCTAGCATGTAAACCCCCCACATTACCTTTTGACCCGACACCATGCCCACTACGGTTAAAACGACCAGGAGTTGAAATAAATAGCAACCTCGAACCCCCCTGGACAGACTGCTCAAGGGACCGATCAAGCAATTTCATCTGAGAATAGCCAGCAGGGAGCACATTTACAGGCCACTGCTGACACCAATCCCTCAACCCATCGGTCGATCAGTGTACAATCAACTTCGTCTCTCAAGGATTACCTCAGTTGCACCGTAGCCTCCGAAGGGAGATGCTCAGCCACGTGATGGACGGCCAATCGTAATCGTCCGCACGGTCACGTGATAGGTACCGTGTATTTCCAACACGGTTCGGCTGTCATTGGCGTCCTTTCGGGCATGACAACCACATTGCATTGTTCTGGTTACAACTTGGACTTACTTGCACACCCATAACGGACCAGCCAAGCAATATTGATCAGCGCGTTGACAATGGGAAAACGTGCGCACTCTCGGTGCGCACGCACCGAGGCGGACAACTGCGATGCGCACGAGAGACAGCGCGTGCCGATACGGTGCACACACGGCAGCAGTGTACCACGTCAGTGCTGCCTACCATAGTTTAGGTGTCGCACAGACGGAACAAACAAGAGAACAACAGTAACCTGATTCGGGTGGTGGACGCATGATCCGCAGGTGTGTGTGCGCGAGCTACGTGTATGTGGTGGAGGAAGGTGGTGTCACAGCGCGTTAGCAACAGCTGTTTTGCGCTTTGATAAGGAACAAGAAAGAGGGCATCGCATACCTGGGCAAGCTCAGTAACTTGTTTGCGCTAGTGATGATGACGACGCTGGTACACATGGGCTATTTTTAGAGGCGGCAAGTGAACGCGCACGCGCTCGAGCGAGCGAGCGAGAGAGAGAGAGAGAGAGATGGTAAGGACAAAAACAGAGTGCACAAACAAGAACAAGAACGGACGGACGGACTGATGGGACCAAAGGAGGACCAAAGGAAGAGCGGGAACAATTCACTTTCGGCCTAGAGAAAAAACAACGGTTGACGGGACGGCTAACGGTACGGAGCGAAGCAAATGGGTACAACTGCTGAGCGCCTGATTGCACCTTAATTATCCCGAATAAAAGTGCGTTCGATTGGGGTTCGAAAAAGAGGGAAACGTTTTTTCGGCCTCTCGTGACTGAACAGTCACTTGGTCTAAGCAAGAAGGACTACGCAAAGTCTAGCCGAAATCCAAGCAAGACAACCGGCAGAACAGAAGGGAATATGGAGAGGCAAGACGAACATCGTCCCGTCTCAGATCAGAACTGAGGGGTGCCAAACATCTGGCTAAAGTGTGACCTGGAGGGGTTTAGTGAACGTAGGTTTCATGCGCAGCCTCGTATCCCGGGTGCAAATGGCTCTGGACAAGCTTGAAGCCGAAATAAGCACTGTCGCCAGCCAATTTGGGATGACTAACTGACCTCAGGGTTTGGAAGTTACAACACACTACTAACGAGGTTGCCAGAAACCCCATACGCAGTGCACTCACTTGAAGCGGAACAGATTCACTTGAGTCTCCCGTTAGGGTGTAGACGAGAATCAACTTGCCGCATCAGCAAACTAACTATCAGACGTGATAAGTGAGAAGGGAAAATGAGCAAACGTGGCACTGTGTTTCACTAGGGTCCCCAATCTGGGTGTCTTCTTTACTCGCCCGCCTTTTCTGTGTCACCTGTATCACGGGTTGGTTATCAGAAAGGATACGTCAGCAATACTTGCAAGGTTACTGAAAGCTATTTGAAAGCCTAGTACAGGTGTAGACCTTCTTGCTGCACACAAGCCATCTCATGATTCAGTTGGCACGATATTCGAGATATCACAGTATGTATTTTCATAAGGGAAACTACTCACAAGGTCGCGCTGAAAACTCTTCGACCGGGGACTGAGCCTACGTGAAAACTCTTGACCGGGGACTGAGCCTACGTGATGAGCCCCATGTTGGGGCGAAACCGGACGTGGGCTGTCGAAGAGTTTTCAGCAACCATGTGAGTAGTTTCCTTAATGAACCCTATAGGATATTCTAAGTTAAGAAAGCATACTTCGACATCCGGCCACGTGAAACATAGACAGCACATTCGCTGGAAGAATACCGTAAACGAGAGATTCAGTCGACACCAAGGTGATTTACACTCGTCAGCATATCAGTTCACGCAGAGCGATAAAAAGGAACGGTTCACAAGAGAGTGGTGGTCGATGGGACAAAGGCAGATTAGCACAGTCGCCAAGGTGAATTCCTTCAGATCGCATTCCTTCATGCATATAAAATGAAAGCATGCCGGGGAAACGCAAAATCAGAGGCGACGTTGCAAAATGCTCTCTTTCTTGGTGACCTAAGGGTATGTATGTCTTGTGGGATCTTCCCGTGATGCTGTGAGACAGACAGACTGTGTATAAACGGCAGGCTACCCACTGTCAACGTGACCAGACAGGCCTAGCGTTATCGAAGCCGGCCACAGATCCAATCAGCTGTGGATTGATCCAGCTGGTGGTGGCTTACTGTGCAAAGGTACAGCCACCCCATTTTTCATCGTTTTCCTTAAGAAGCTGGGCCTTCTTCACGCTGACGCTCTTTACAAGGGCATTGTTTCCTCATGTTTGTAGGGCAATTAAGTTTCAGCATGCGGCACTGGTGTATTGCTGTCACGAATGATGATGATGATGATGACGTTGATACAGACATAAATCAATATAGCATGGGGCGGTGAAAATGAACAGAGAGATGCAATCTCACCAAGGTCAACCACACTGACTGTTGAGTCACTCGTTCAGTTTGCACAATCGAATAAGAGATAAACAAGCGAGGGACCAGCTGAACAAACATATCAAGGTCATGCCCCGCACCGAAGGCAAACTACCATGCCACGTCACCCGCTGCGTGCGCACACACACCCATGCACAGGCAGCTGCTTGCTTACCTTGGACAGTGTGCTTGGTCCACCTATCAGAGAGATGCAGAACAAACAGAAATATTTTCCACGGACTTGCTGGGCAGTGGTTTACAACTTCTCTCACACCGCATTTCCCTTTCCCTTTCCGTCATCGTTATTAACAAATTTGGTTGGCCTCGACATAGACTATTTCAAGTGGCACAAAACTGCTCATAAGTAGTAGAATGGTCCTATTCGCATGAACCCTCACAACATCCCAACAGTTTGTTCAAATGCACATCAAGCCTTCCATTACGAGCTCTAATTGGATTCGGCTCTGTGCCATTAGGGGTTGATGAAAACATGTTCGGTCAGAGTGATCAGACCAGCATCCGGTCTCTTCCACTGTCGACGATTTTGAGCAGCTCAAAAGCGATATTTGCCAGTGATAAACATATCTGGAAGCCCAAAGATAGTTAAAAAGCCGCGGAGAGGTCATATTACAGCGCCCTGATAAAAAACGGAACTGTCGTAGGGAATAGATTGGACTACGTAGACAAGCTGAGCGCTATCGGATCGGATACAACCAATTTACCAGCACGATAACAGAGAGTGAGAAACTCAGCTGAACAACTGCCTCAAACAGCTGAGAATGCAGGCTCCTGAGACCGACCGGGAGTTATATATCGCGCCTTTATGGCAGCGAGATGGTTCAGTGGTTGGAGCACGAATTTATTGACCGCGATGTCTGTGGTTCGAACCCGACCTCTGCCTCTCGACTTGCCATGTCTAGGTTTGGACACCTTGGTAGTATCCCAGCCCTCGTGCTTCCTCACCGTGGTAGAATCCCAGCCCTCGAGCTTCCTTCTCTTTGCAAGGCAGTTTGGGACCGAGAGGGTGCTACAGCCGAACGGAAGTGCAGAAGGGTCGAAATCTTATTTGAACAACCTGAAATTTGGGTAGGTCATGCAATCACGAAACGCTTAGTTGGTTCATGCAAACCGACACGGAAGCAGCTATGAACCTCTGGCTTGAAAAATTCGCGAAAGTATCATGGGCTTTTTTGGGGATACTTAACTCATCGTGATTACCAGCAACACTGATCCCTAACTGCAATGGGAAAAATAGTTCGGCTGTAACTCCCTTCCGTTGCCATGCCTTTCCAAAGAAACACGAGAGCTGAGATACCACAAGCCTAGATAAAAGTGATCGAAACGCCGGGTGGCGAGATGGACCAAGTAGTTAGGGCGCGAATTTAGTGACCGGAAGGTCCGTGGTTCGAACCCGACCTCTGCCTCTCGACACCCCCTGTCTAGGCTTGGGCAACCTGGCAGTTTCCCTGCGCTCGTACTTCCTTCGGGTGGCATGACGGCTAGGCAACGAAAGAGCGTTACAGCCGAACGATTATTTAGACCATTATTAGATGCTAGGTCTGAAACACGAACGTTCCAGTCGATAAGTTCGCGCACCAACCACTGAGTCATCTCCGGTCCACTTCGTCATTCACAAATGTACAATCCTTGTGATAGATAAGAAACCCTACTATGAATATTCGAAAAGCTGCTGTTAAGGTGTTCAACAGATGCAGTATACGGACAAAGACGGTATGGCGGTAGTTTCGCCAAACAGTCCGTTGCCGTTAGACGTCGACACTAGAAGAGCTGTGGATGTTACAGTTGTGTTGCTTGAAA
>NW_008751856.1:311582-324597 GCF_000715545.1 Opisthorchis viverrini | reverse complement strand
CCTCGAGCTTCCTTCTCTTTGCAAGGCAGTTTGGGACCGAGAGGGTGCTACAGCCGAATGAAAGTGCAGAAGGGTCGAAATCTTATTTGAACAACCTGAGATTTGGGTAGGTCATGCAATCACAAAACGCTTAGTTGGTTCATGCAAAACGACACGGAAGCAGCTATGAACCTCTGGCTAGAAAAATTCGCGAAAGTATCATGGGCTCTTTTGGGGGATACTTAACTCATCGTGATTGTCGGCAACACTGATCCCTAACTGCAATGGGAAAAATAGTTCGGCTGTAACTCCCTTCCGTTGCCATGCCTTTCCAAAGAAACACGAGAGCTGAGATACCACAAGCCTAGATAAAAGTGATCGAAACGCCGGGTGGCGAGATGGACCAAGTAGTTAGGGCGCGAATTTAGTGACCGGAAGGTCCGTGGTTCGAACCCGACCTCTGCCTCTCGACACCCCCTGTCTAGGCTTGGGCAACCTGGCAGTTTCCCTGCCCTCGTGCAACCTTCGGGTGGCATGACAAATCGGCACCGAAAGGATACTACAGCTGAACATCTTACCTACCTTAGCGTTCTAATTTTTGGCTCGCCGTAGATGCTAGGTCTGAAACACGAACGTTCCAGTCGATAAGTTCGCGCACCAACCACTGAGTCATCTCCGGTCCACTTCGTCATTCACAAATGTACAATCCTTGTGATAGATAAGAAACCCTACTATGAATATTCGAAAAGCTGCTGTTAAGGTGTTCAACAGATGCAGTATACGGACAAAGACGGTATGGCGGTAGTTTCGCCAAACAGTCCGTTGCCGTTAGACGTCGACACTAGAAGAGCTGTGGATGTTACAGTTGTGTTGCTTGAAAGGAGGGACGATGTGTTAGACATATTGGAAAGCTTTAACCCGGATAATCCAGAGTTTGGTTTGCAGAAATGGACTTCACTTCCTGGATATCAATCTTTGTAGGAAACCTGACGGACAAAACATTCATTTTTATATTTGAATTACGAATAAAACTTGGTCAGATGCTTGCCACACAGAGCCCACAGAACCTCGACTTATGAAGTCTTGGATGGAGATCTGAGGCTTTGATAGCGAATGGAATTCCAAAGAAGTTTCTGCGGTGACATTTGGCCCGGTGAAATCGATCATAGGATTCGACCTAGACAGTGCCCGAGAAGCGACCGTACACCCAACTCCCATCATTTAAGAGCGGGAAAATGCTAACCAGATCAATTAGTAGTATGATTTTCAATCCTGAAAGACCCCAGGGTTTTAATCACAAGCCATTACCAGCAAACTCAGCTGCGCTGGTCACTGCCGTCTTCCTGGATGGGGACCCCGAGACGGGCCACATCAATGGCTAGGGACATTGTCAGACATGACCCAGTTGCGCCCTTAGCGGCGCTCATACATCCAAGCTATTGCCTTCAATGCATGGCTTCATTTCCAACCCCTCCCCCACTTAACAGCCCCTGTATTTTGGCACCAATTTATCTGTTCCCGCCTCCAATTTGCAGCTACCTACCCCACCTCCCTAAATCATCGGTGAACGAAACTGCGGCAGCTACAACCACTGTACGACAAGTACGCGGTCATTACAGCTGACAATGACGATGATGATGCCTATGATCAAGCTTAATACAAAAGGTGGGTTTCCAGTCCTCATTCACTTGTGATTGTTGTACAAGCCAAATCGATTACACGATCCGACGATTGTTCCATTAGTACCGGGTTCCTTTCCAATGACAAATCAAGAAAGCATGAACCGCCTCCACGTAACAGGATCTGGTAACCCAGGCAAGCCGTTTGCGGTAGCTTACTCTGTTCGTGCATACCACTTCAAGATCGTACCACAGAGCTTACTTGCAACGGCCGAGACCGGCCCCACCTAACTCTGTCAGGCCATACATTGCCTACAAAAGAACCAGGTTCAATCAATTAGAATTCATTGGCTTCGTCCAACAACCTATCCAGAACCACCGTCAGAAGTATTCCAGGTCAAAACGGACTTTCCAGTGCCTGGGAGAACACCATAAGTTTTGCGATATATTTTATGATTGCTTTGGCCGGTTGAGGCCACACTGAAAGCAGTTGCTTGCTCGAGAAGGCCTATCATAGTGCGAGCAAACTGAGTTTCACTGTTTCCAGGAAAAAAACTCTCAATTATATCGTTGGAAACCCATTTGGATCAACAGGTGTACACCTCAGTGATCTTCTTGACGTGACATACTACTCAAGGGGAGTTGCTGAAAATGGTTGCGACTCGTGTGTTCCATCAATGAAATCCCGGACATTGTATCAAACGAAACACGATACAGCTTTTGTGAACGACAGATTTAAACGAGGCATCCGCGGACACCGAGGCAGGAGTCCCCTGAAGCGAGAGCCCGAAGCGCAGCATAATTACAACGGAACCAACAAATAGGTCGAACAGCCAATCAGAACGGGTACGTCGGATGGCGCACACCATTGGTTTGAGGAACAGACTGACACCGAGTGAAGAACAGCCAATCAGAACGGGTACGCCGGATGGTTTGAGGAACAGACTGACACCGAGTGACAAGATCGACTCCACCACGAGAGAACCAGTGGTGCAGCCGATCACGTGACAGTGTCAAAGAATACGGTGATCTTTCAACCAAGCGTTCGTCCGATCATCAACGCCATCAGCTGTACAAACCTTGTACTTGTCACACAGCTGTCCACTGGGGTGCCAGTGGACGTTTCAATAGGTAGGCTGAGTTTGCTGGTGCTGGCCCCCGCTGCCAAGTCAACAACCCCGTTTTAAGACGGGTTCTGAGATTCATACCACAGCGGCTGATAGCCGAGGTGGTGGAAATTACTAAGCATCACAGCGTAAATAGAGTCGAGGGTGTGGAACTGGCGAGCGTATGGAAAGCGGTCTTAGATAAGTCAAGTTGACACGTGACAGTGTGGTTGTCAATCCACGTAGAGTCATTAGTAAAAACCGGGGGTGGGGGTGAAACTCCCAACCCGAACAAACGTCATAGCATCCCTCTTACACAACTTTCTTAGCACTAGCTCACCCACACAGACTGACAGAAGGTTCAAACGACGTTCGATAGGGACCATCAAATAAACCGAACCAGAAGAACTAGACCCTACGCTGGACCCAAACACATGTAGGTTTCCCCACCGACCGGTTCTCCTTCCGCCTTAAATCTCGACCAACCTCGGAACCTGGTCACTTGAACTGACAAAGCTTTTGTGTCAAAAGCGAAACGTTGCCCAGCAATAAATCGAAAATGAAATCGAACATAAGGTTGATGGAAACCCGGGGACTGCGCCTACCTGATGAGCCCTAAGAAGGGCGAAACTAATCGTGGGCTGTCGATGGATTTTCAGCAACCTTATGAGTAGTACATTACAAATCGAAAACCCCTTTTTCACTTTTCGCGTGAATGTGCGAAAAACGAAGTTCGACTGGCAAACGGAGCATGTGACCATGCCAGCGCAATCTATGAAATGAGATCGGTTTGTCTACAGTGGGAGAGTTATTTTTTCCCGAAAGTCGTTCGAGGTGCTTCAGGCATCACTGATCCAGTGTTCCCATCAGACTCGGGTAATGCTCGCTTTAGCCGATAACAACAATGGACAGAATACTTCTTCGGCATGGGAATGACCGGTCAAAAACGCTCATCTTGGATGACCAGAGGCAAGAAACAAAGCCAAAAACAGAGCAAATCATGAAGACTTTATGACTGACCGTTCAAGCGTAACATCCTTTCGGTGTCTAACTGCCATGCCACCCGAAGGAAGCACGAGGGCTAGGATACTACCAGGTGGTCCAAGCCTAGACAGGGGCAGTCGAGAGGCAGAGGTCGGGTTTGAACCACGGACCTTCCGGTCACAGTAACCACTGAGCCATCTCGCCCATTGAGGATAGTTAATTGGTCGATAATTCTTACCTAGTGAACGAAATGATGATATGGAAAAAGGTGAAACTACACACGAAAAGCACTCGTTTGAAAAGACTTTGATTTTAAGGGGAGATTCAAATGAACTTAGCTAAACCAGCTGCACAAAGGCCGCCTCGTGTTTCAATTGGTACACTATTCGAGATATCGCAGTATATTTTCACAAACGAAAACTCCTCGATGGCTCACGACCGGTTTCGCCCTTCTTGGGGCTCATCAGGTTGGCGCAGTCCCCGAGTTTCCACCAACCCTAAACTCCATGTGGACTCAAGTCGCTTGCAAACTAATCTGTATCAGGAAGGTCAGCTTCCTGAAAGCAACCACTGAATGCCCGGAATCTACGGAGACTCTCAGCTCCTGGGTGTTGACCAGAGAGACAACGCCCCCTCAATATGCAGCGCGTCGCTGCCTCGTACTAAAGCCAGACCGCGTGCGTCAGCATTGGACCAAGTTCAGACAGTGTCCCTCCAATAAAAAGCTTGAGGCCGTTGTACTTTTCGCACTCTCACGCACTCGCGCTCTCGCAACCACTTCGTTGGAATATACCTATTGTGTTCCCTTCCGTGAGTCTTTTTCTCTCCGACACTAGGGACTGGAGCAGGTCAGCAGCAGATACCACAGGCAGGCGAATCAGCAGATATAACAATCTGGTTTAAATGGGGGAGGCCCAACTGCCTGAATCCACCTATTTGATAAGTCTCAAGAATAAAAAAACCGATCGTGGGCTGTCGAAAGGTAGTATAATGCACCTGAAAAGCTGCACGGTGGTCGCTTTGTTTGTTATCCACGAAACTAGCGCGGACGTCCAGGAATTACGGAAACCACTTTTACCAATCAAGACGGGGAGGGTTTGTTCCAAAAGGGCAAATTACTCACAGGTCTGCACTGTGGAAGAGTTTGCCTTTCTTCCACAATCCGCAGGTACTCTCACTTGACCAACAAGCCGACTGAGAACTCATAAGAACGACTAGTCCGGTAAGTGTACAAAAGTATTTTTGGTGGAAGGCGAAAACTTGTCAGCTGGTCCGTGTAAAAGATAATAGAGAGGCATCGGCCAAACTATATTCCAGACATTCACTAAGAATGTATTGAAAAAATATGGTCTGAACATCTGTCGAACACCTGTTGATGGCGCGGTAGCCTGTGGTGGATCAAGTCACGATCGTCTCCCCCCGTTCTGGTCCTCTTAGGTCAGTTCTCTCATCTACGGACCGTGTAACATCCGTGTCTGTTTTTTTAGAGCACGTGCTGACTGGCGAAATGGCACAGTGGTTAGACCGCGAGTTTATTGACCACCATGTCTATGGTTCGAACCCGACCTCTGCATCTCAACGCGCGAGTTTATTGACCACCATGTCTGTGGTTCGAACCCGACCTCTGCATCTCAACTTCCCCTGTCTAGGCTTGGACACCCTGACAGTATCCCAGCCCTCACGTTTCATTCAGGTGTCACGGCAGTTAGGCACCGAAAAGGTGTTACAGCTGAACGATTCCTAACCGACTGGCATCGGGAACAGTTCAATTCGAAAAGGAAAAAAGTGGAGCTATAGTGGAAAACCTGGGTGATCCTGAGGTTTTGTCGTAAAGTCTATTTCACTGTTGATCTGGCATGCAAAATCACACCATAAATTCGAACAAAATGGCCAGTCTCGAAACGGAATGCAGATCCGATCACACACGATAACATGTGACGCTCGAAGTGAGTGGAGTTGGACGATCACAAGAGACGGACTACTCGCTACAATTCGACCCCAACTTGCCTCGATGCATGTGAGTTGATTGATTTATTCAAAACGAGGTCACCTCCCACAACAAAGGTACCCAGGGGATGTCGAGAAAGGCTCCCATTTGGGACTGTGCTCTTCTGCTTAAGGATAAACAGACACGTCGTTAACAGACCCAGGATGAAGAACCCAGGAAGACAGCCCCAGAACGAACTGAACCAATTGGAAGACTACGGATCCAGGAGCTGTTTGGGACCTAGTGATGTGAGCCTGAATATCTACGTGTAACAACGCGTGTGATAGGGTATACTAAACGTTGCTCAACAGAGACGAGAAACTCTTAGTTGTGTAGAACTATTCTATGGACGAAGAGTAGCAAGGTGAGTTACGTCATTTTGGTGAGTAGCCCTGTTTACCTGGCTGTTGTAAACGTACAACGCGCAACTTACCCGATGGAGTGCTCGACTCCACGCTGCTTGCTGCGTCCGACGGGAACATCTGCTGCCCGGTAACCGCCTCGAAACGGTTAGGACTTCGAGGAGGTTCTGAACTGACTGCACCAGTGGCGGTGAAGCATTCGCCAGCAACGACAACCTTATCTATTGCTTTCTGTCTCGCATGCAACGACGTCGGGGAGGGGGGAATGTCTTGCTGAACAAGCTGGTCTAATTGAGCACGTCGCAGAGGGACGGGAGAAAATAACTGTGCAGTACGTACGGTCGGGGAACCACCGCCACTGGTGCTTGCCTTGACATCAGGCAAAGGCGAATACTTTGAGACGGTGGTAGACCCCCTTGTAAGTGTGGCTGTCTGTGAAGGATTCGCGTCCTTCGACTCAGATGCCTCTTCAATCCCTTCGGTCTCCGTAATCGCCTCGGTGGTCTTCAGCGACGGGGTAAACTTTGAAGGTGTGCCGAACTCTAATGAAGTGGAATGGGACAACGAGCTGAAGTGAGAAATATTGGGGGCAGGAACGGAAGAACAGCCAAGAATAGGACTGTCTTGCGCACTGACCGACTGTGGACCAGTCCGTGACGAGCTGGTTCGACTTATTGCGGTAGGATGATGTCCGGATGCACGTAGCCTTGCCGCCAGGACTTCTTCATTTGCTTTTTCCATAAAATGGAACTGTGAAAGAGAAGGAGGTCAAAGGCGGGGTTAGTGATCGAGGTCACTTTGGGGTGGGGTGGGAGGAATGATCAAAAGACCTCACCTTGTAGATTTTTCAGAAAGCGACTGCGTGCTGGTTGTTCACAAACAGACAAGTGGAAAAGATTATGAAATCGAGCAGCCGGAGATACTTTTTCGAAATATTTCGAGCCTATATTTCACAGGAGGTGCATCCACGTCATCCACACTTTCAACAGTGGCACGAAATAGCGAATCAGTCCGCAAATTCAGGCCTTGAACTCCACCCACTGAGCTCACGGAATCGAGGATGCACTACGGTTGATGTTCGATTTTGTGATTAGAGGCGGTTTCCAAAGCGAAAACCATGCGGTGCTCTGCCGTGAAGATCAAAGTCACGTGGCATTTTACCACGTAACGAAGCAGTAGCTTTGCTGGAAGCAACAGATGTAGAGGCTGACTTCTCTGCCCAAAAGGATGTTCTATCCCTACATCCGATGAATGCTCCCGTACGACAACAATCCAACGATTAGCACACACACACACACATACCAGCCTTGTCGAGTCAGGTGACTTGTGTCGACAAGATCTGGTTGCCAGTCGAGCTGCCGACTGGCTTCGGGGATCATTTGTCGTGCTGCCAACGCACTCATCAGAAATGCGGGACTTTCACAAGCTTACTCAGCCCCAATACACCATCTGATTCACATGACAAAAACCTTTCAAGAAATAGGTCCTACTTCGTTCTTAGCATGATTACGCAACCCCCTCCCCAGTGGGTTACTCACCTCTGCTGTGATCGTAGGGGTCTGGTAGATTCCACCAGGAGCGAAACTGAACGTCGTGGTTCCGACCGAAGGCCCAGTCATCAGTCCGGGGCTGCTACTCCCACTCATATTCGAGCCGGGTGTGAGCACAGGGTCCGCTCGACCGATCAAAGGTAGACAACGTCGAAACTGGGACGTATCCCAAATTCCTGTTGAAATCGATTCCGTGTCTGTGTCCACATCAGGGATGCTGGGAGCGAAAAGACTTTGGAGGAGCAGTTCGCTGCGACCTTTAGAGACGGACTCTACAACGGAAAGATGAGTTGGTCGTTAACAAAGAGAGTAGATGACAAACAAATGCGTCTCACTCGTTGGGCACCCACTTTGGGAGCAGTCAATCGCCATTTCGGCTCGGGGAAAACTCACTGAATAAACGACTGAGGAACCTTGTGAGGAATTGTATCTCTGTACAATTATTCCACAAAGAAAAAGCATAGAAAGCCTGTGGGAAAAAAGACACCAAGAACTTACTTTTCCGTTTGAAGAGTTCAAAAACTTCTAGGGCAATGCGCTTTGAGTTGGTGTTCAAATCGCTGTTTAGACGGGAGGGTGGGCAGATAAGAATGGAAAGGGCAGATCATACTACTGAATGGCATGATAGTCAACGAACGATTCTCGGTAACCAATGACAAAAACAACTGAAGGTATGCGGGGTGGATTCGGCTGGTTCATCGGCGCATGCTCGATTAGGCAAAACAGTTGATAGTCAGGCGTCATGCACTACTCAGTAGAGAGAGCAAAAAAAGTTAGTCTTGGTTAGCTTGGATGGTTGGGCTTCAACAATACTGATTCCTTTTCCCAATCAATGACGTACCCCAATGGCAAATAGTCACACAAACCATTCGAGTGGAGCGTTAAAGTGTGCGTGACCATCGACGGGAAACAGCTCCCATGTTCATTCTCTTTGGATCGATCTTTGATGAGGGGACCAAACTGCAATGAAACAAAGTCAATGATTGAAATCTACTTTATCAAAGACGGCGACCCCCCGAAATTCCATTGCGGCGTACCCAAAAACTATCACCGCAGTGAAGGCTTCCTGCTTCCCCAAGTTTAGATTGAAGTCAGCAAGACTTCAGAAAATGCTCTGGGGGTGGCATTACTGCAAAGTCTGGTGGTGTGTGCGCCCAGTGGCCTGGGATATTAACCTGGTATAAGCACACCCGCCAGGCATTAGGATCCACCCGAATTGCCGGACCCGATCACAGCCCATTCCTGATATCGGACATGTTAAAGACGTGGTACTGTTGAACTGGAAACAGCTAATGAGGCATCCAGATCGACTCTCTCAAACAATCTCAAACAGTTCAGCATGCGCGAACATGCCTGAGCGTCACATTCACGTCTCGCAACAGGATCGCATTCATACAACATTACAGCGTGCAAGGCAGACCAGACATATTGTGGACAAGGACTCACAATAACAAATGCTGATCCCAAAATAGTTGGCCAGCAGAGGAACAATGCGTGGTGTGCCGCTGATAGGGCTCGTCTAATTCAACCACGCAATAGGCATTGGACGTTCCTGGTGCAGAAAGAGGGGAACAAGATTCATGGTAATGAATGAACTTGGGCTTTGTTGCGTTATGCCATCTAGGACGTAGGCCAGAATGTTTGCACAGTCGGAATTCGTTTTCCTACCTTGTTTAGTCTGATTTGAGGCCACCTTTTGATGCCTAGCTGCCATGCTACACGAAGGAGGCACGAGGGCTGGGATACTGCCAGGTTGCCCAAGCCAAGACAGAGCAAGTCGAGAGGCAGAGGTCGGGTTCGAACCACGGACCTTCCGGTCACAGCAAATTCGCGCTCTAACCACTTGGTCGCTCTGGTCAGCGAACAATATCGCTCAATTTCCGTCACACATGGTAGTATCGGCAAAGTTGTAAAAGCTGAATGCTTGCTCCCGAGTTGCAAAAGCCTCCTACGTTTATGAGAGAGGCAAAGTTGGGGATCTTAATCCGGTTGCTCAACAGGTTGGATTTTAAAACCCGATTTAGGTCTTCATAGTACGGAGCGCACTCAACAAACCCGAAAGCGGGCGATGTGTATTCGAAACAGCTTATCACTGAAGGCAGGGCACTATGGTAAATCTCACGTTTCTGGGCTGGCTTCTTCAGGAAATATGGCATACCCGAGACTGAATGCCGCTCTTCAACCAGGAAATCAGTCACCTCGCATGGTATGAACCCGAGTAGGTTTGCCATCTTATCTACCTTTTTACCTGCTTGGACTTGTAAACAAGTCGTTCACCTGTAACATCCTTTCGGAGCCTAGCTGCCGCCCGAAGGAAGGGCTGAAATACTGCGAGATTGCCTAGACAGAAGCAGTCGAGAAGCCGAGGTTGGGTTCAAACCACGAATCTTCTAGTTAGTCATTACACGTCTTGCGGACTGAGCTATCCAGGGTTCGTCTAAACATGTAAGGCCATGCATTTGGGCAGACACGAATGATCATTGCTGACTTAACGGGAAGGTGAGAGAAAATGGGATTCCTTCAGTAACACAGACTCCCATCTCCAGGGAAGGGATGTGTTAGAATAAAAGATCGTTGACAAACCAAAAGCTTCGCGATGTCGACACTGCTCCCTGGTCTTGGCCACTAGAAATCGTCCCTTCGCCCATCACACTTCGATCGACTGAGAGCGAGATGGCTCAAGTGGTTAGAGCGCGAATTTATCGGTCGGAAAGGTCCGTGGTTCGAACGCGACCTCTGCCTCTCGACTTCCCCTCTGTCTAGACTTGGACAGCCTGGCAAAATCCCAGCCCTCGTGTGGCATGACAGCTAGGTACCGAAAGGGTGTTACAGCTGAACAACGAAAATATAAAATTCGATCGACTGAAGTTGCATTTGGATCACTAAAACCAAGACACTAACTAATGAACGCGCCAGCACGGCCCGCCGAACTCAAACCACGGTCTGGTCAACTTGGTTTGAGTGTGTGGTTGCTCTAATGCCCACGACGTCAAGGAGATGCACCGTCGATGAGCCCTAATAAAAGCGAAACTCGAGTCCGATGACTGCTCCTTTATTAGGGACTAACCGCGCCAGGATTGTACAAATAAGAGAAGCGTGAATGTGAAATCTGTTTTCAGCCTTGGAGCTGAGGTGACCTGAAGACGGCATGAATCGAAATTTCGACCCTACTAGCCAATTGGGTTAACTCACAATAGTTGAACGTTTGTCGAGAAAGTCAAATTAATCCAAATGCTCGGCGCGGCACAGAGTCACCAAGCTAAAGTCACGTAGGACCACCTGTGTGATCTAAATAGCCGACTGCAAGAAAACCAGAATTACCGAGTGTTTTTAGTCCTGTTTGTCACAAAGATCGAGATAGCTCAGAGCTAAAGAGGCAAAATGATTGACAGAAAGGTCCGTGGTTCGAACCTAACTCCGGTAGCTCGAGTGCTTTTGTCTACGCCTGAGCAGCCCTCGTGCTTCTCCCGGATGAAATGGCAGCGATACACTGGGTGTTACAACCAAAAGAGTTTTCCCGTTTGCTGCGTCGAACGAGTCAAGGTGGGATAGCTTCAACTCATTCCCATCAGCCAGCTTCGGACTTTGAAGGCATAAAAATAAGCCCGTATTGGAGATGAAGAAAATAAACTTGTGAAAGGGTCCCACGGACCCCCATAGCCAACATTCTGCTCTAATACGACAAAAAAGGGAGCCTGGAGATGAACGTTAATTGGAACAAGTTGCGGTAAAAAGACCGCCGATAACTGGGTGAGTATTCTACAGACTGGAACCGAGATCCCAGCTGTTGATCGTCGAAAGCACGTCCTCGGGGACGCTGAGGAACTAGTCAGTTGGATAGAAAGTGATTCAACAGTGACGAGTCCCACGTTCGCGGTGAACGGAATACGATGGCTACTCATCGTGAAATCGAAAGGAGCATTTTAAGACCATACAAACTATTATGTCAGGCTCACGAAGTATATACATCGCACACAATCAGAATGACCATAATTAGATTCCCCAATGAACTACACTCAAGCAGCCTGGCAGAGAAAATCGTTGAATTGCAGATAAGACCTGTTCAAACAATCGTTCACGTAAGAGTAGTAATGGTCGGGCGAGATGGACCAAGTGGTTAGAGCGCGAATTTACTGACCGGAAGGTCCGTGGTTCGAACCCGACCTCTGCCTCTCGATTTCCCCTGTCTAGGATTGGGCGACCTGGCAGTATACCAGCCCTCGTGCCTCCTTCGTGTGGCATGGCAGCTAGGCACCGGAAGGGTGCTACGGCTGGACGATTAGTATTATTATTGGTAATGACTGTTCGGCTGCAAAATCCTTTCGGTGCACACCTGTCGTGCCACCCGACGGGCGCACGAGGGTTACGACACTACCCAAGCTTAGACAGAAGCGGTCTAGGTTCAGGAGCCTGGATCTTCCAGTCACACCATAGCATCTGGGTTATCTAAAGCCCAGCTTGCTCTGGGCGTTATATGACCGGCCGCTTGCCTCCTTACACATCTGGCCCGATCCAATACAGATCTACAAAGGTACTTAAATTTCCTAACCTGGAATGATTCGCTTGTGGATAGTCCATGAGTATGGGCTGGCGATTTTCTATCCCAGCCTGTTGGGCGCGCACTTCAATCGCGACTATTGTAACGCAGTTGAAACGCGATTGCAAGGTAATCATATGACCTGACGTGTGCCTCCCTCTCTCATCCTATTGCAAGTACCACGGACAAAACGCCACCAGCTCCCGACAGGAAAGAGTATCCTGCTTGTACATCCCCCTGATTGACCTTGACCCGACTTTGTACCCCCCCCTCCCGAATTCCTGTTTCGGTTGAATACACGTGTGTTCTTGCCACGCTCCAGGTCTTCTTTCCTGTGTCACCCGACTTGTGCGAATGTGTGTGCCGTGTGGATTCAGAACTACCAACCTCTATATCTGCACATTTCAGAACCGACGTGTGCCGTCACTACATCCTCTCGAACGCCGACTACCGCTGACTTCCTGACGTCCCACGCTACACTATGATGTGGGCGGTATTGCCCTGAGGCAGTTCACACTCGTGCTACTTCCAAAGTTTCAAGCAAGTTATCGCCCGCAGTCTTTTTGTTCGGAAAGGATCCAGCCCAGTTTTGTTAAACTTGGTGAAATTCCACTGCGTGTTGTAGGCGTAATATACAAAACGCCAGTATGAAGTCAATATGTATGCGAACGACCAATCCTTCGACTTTAGCATGAGAACACTCAGAATCACTGACTTATTAGCTACTTGGAAGGCTTGTGGGAGTTGAAGACTGACTTATTACTTGGAAGGCTTGTGGGAGTTGAACTGAAATCACATACAAAAAACAAGACTATGGGTCATGTCCCAATCCCGCTCTCTCTCTTATGCGCGTTGGTTAGCAAGGGTCTCGAGTTTGGTGCCTTTATAGCC